>NW_025999587.1:0-136202 GCF_019419815.1 Pyrus x bretschneideri | reverse complement strand
AATCTTCTAACGGTACTGCACGCTTTCCATCTGGCACAAAGAACAAACCAAATAATATAATCCAGCTATGCTATATCAGCTGATAAAATAACATTACCGCAAATATCAAAAGCAAACTGAAACAAGTACAAAGTTTCTAGGTATACTTATAAAGCCAATTCAAGAAGCCCCGAAAATATCTGTTAAAATAGAGAGCCATTCAGCTATAATATTTCATTGGAAAGACAGAAAAGTGTCATTATTGTGTTTACATCCAGCATCAAAGTAGCTACATACCATGGTGAGGCTAACTACTAGAACTGTCGAGAACGACATCACTTATCAGCATTTCCAAAGATTGAATTCCTATCAGTATATAAGTTCTATAAACAACAAAATGGATCCATACAACATTCGATTACCTTCCTTCGACAAACCAAAATAAAATTTGAGTATATTAAGAACACAGCAAGCTAAGCAGGCTACTTCTACCAAGGTTGCAGATTGACAGTGAATTTTAGTGAAGTTCAGATGCTCTAATCAATCTCAAGTACCCTTATATGCTTACAAAAATGATATCTGATTGAGAAGAAATTAGAATGTTAAATGGGAGTTTTAACAAAAAGCCCGCGGTACTGTTCATTTTAACGAAAAACCCCATTTTTATACTAAAAAGTCAATCATGGTATTATTCACTTTATCCTTTATTTTGTCCTTATTGTTAAAACTCAAAGTTTTCAAACCCTTTTCATTAGTTTTCCTATATTAAATTCTTAAACAAAACATGAGGCAAAATTATCACAATTAGAAAAATCAATTCTTTTGGATATAAATATTCAATTTGATTCATTTCAAATAAGAACCAGACCAGAAATGCACACAAAAGGTCACTGAATTACCAAATTTGAACAATTTGTGCAACTGCGTATTCCTCAAAACAATTCAAAAAGCAATAATTCAGCAAGAAAGCAGTAGATAAACAAAAGCAAGACAAAGAATTTGTGGAGAAAAATACCCTCAGCAGCCATGGCAAAAACAGAAAGATTTCTTCGGCTCTATTGGTGCAAATTAGAGAACTTTGAGGAGTTGGAGTGGATACGACCCATTATGATCCGTTTTCATAAATTTGCACATACCACACATTGTTACATAAATATTACTTCAAAACATTAAAACACATTTGTCGTTTAAGTACTACATCTACACTAAAAAATAAGAGCCTAATAAACAAACATCCATACACTCCTAGTTTATTACAAATATTAAATGTGCAAGGATATGCAAAATGAAAGAGTTTTTGTTTTCAAGGTTGTGAAGCCTTTCTCAAAAGTTTAAACCTTGCCAATAGAACTTAAAGCTTGCATGTTATTTCTTTTACAAAATCTTCAATTTCCATCGATCGTTATGACATAAGATTTTGTGGTATCTAATGGTGTAAATATTTTAAATTGAAGATCAAATTCATTCATTGTACTCATATAGGGTCAAGGAGTGTAGCTGTAAAAAATCATCAAAAGCGGAGTTAAAATAACCGTTAAATCGTGATTTTTCGTTGATAACTGTCGAAATTTTTTGTCCCGTTACTTGATCTCTGAATGTTTATTTTTTGTGATTTTTGGCGTATGTGATCTTGAAGCATATACAAACAATTTTGACGGTTGAATCGTTGAAATTAGTTTCGTAGAATGCATATCCCATCAAAACGATAGATTCACTAACACTTAGAGTTTATTTATACTTTCATTAAGTATAACATATTCATATAGGATCAAGGAGTGTAGCTATAAAAAATAATCAAAATCGGAGTTAAAATAACCATTAAATCGTGATTTTTCGTTGCTAACCATCAAAAAGTTTTGTCCCGTTACTTGATCTTTGAATGTTTGTTTTTTACAATTTTTGGCATATGCGATCTTTAAGTATATACAAACATGTTTGACGGTTTGATCGTTGAAACTAGTTTCGTAGAATGCGTATCCCATCAAAACAATAGATTCACTAACACTTATGAGTTTATTCATACTTTCATCAAGTATAACATAAGATTTTGTGGTATCCACTAGTGTAAATATTTTAAATTGAAGATCGAGTTCATTCATTGCATTCATATAGGGTCAAGGAGTGCAGCTGAAAAAAATCATCAAAATCGGAGTTAAAATAACCGTTAAATCGTGATTTTTCGTTGATAACCGTCGAAAAGTTTTGTCCTGTTACTTGATCTCTGAATGTTTTTATTTTTTTGCAATTTTTAGCATATGCGATCTCAAAACATATACAAACAAGTTTGATGGTTGGATTGTTGAAATTAGTTTCGTAGAATGCGTATCTCATCAAAACGATAAATTCACTAACACTTAAGAGTTTATTCATATTTTCATTAAGTGTATCCACTAGTGTAAATATTTTAAATTGAAGATCGAATTCATTCATCGTATTCATATAGGGTTAAGGAGTGTAGCTATAAAAAAATCATCAAAATTAGAGTTAAAATAACCGTTGAATCGTGATTTTTCGTCGATAACTGTCGAAAAGTTTTGTCCCATTACTTGATCTCTGAATGTTTGTCTTTTGCAATTTTTGGCGTATGCGATCTCGAAGTATATACAAATATGTTTGATAGTTGGATCGTTGAAACGAGTTTCGTAGAATGCGTATCCCATCAAAAAATAGATTCACTAACACTTAAGAGTTTATTCATACCTTCATTAAGTATAACATAAGATTTTGTGGTATCCACTAGTGTAAATATTTTAAAATGAAGATCGAGTTCATTCATTGTATTCATATAGGGTCAAGGAGTGTACCTGTTAAAAATCATCAAAATTGGAGTTAAAATAACCATTAAATCGTGATTTTTCGTTGATAACTGTCGAAAATTTTTGTCCTGTTACTTGATCTTTGAATGTTTGTTTTTTGCGATTTTTGGCGTATGTCTTGAAGAATATACAAACAAGTTTGCTGGTTGGATCGTTAAAATTAGGTTCGCAGAATGCGTGTCCCATCAAAACGATAGATTCACTAACACTAAAGAATTTATTCATACTTTCATTAAGTATAACATAAGATTTTGTGGTATCCACTATTTTAAATTGAAGATCGAATTCATTAATTGTATTCATATAGGATCAAAGAGTGTAGCTGTAAAAAATCATCAAAATTGGAGTTAAAATAACCATTAAATCGTGATTTTCATTGATAACCGTCGAAAAGTTTTGTCTCGTTACTTGATCTCTGAATGTTTGTCTTTTGCAATTTTTGGCGTATGCGATCTCGAAGTATATACAAATATGTTTGACGGTTGGATCGTTCAAACGAGTTTCGTAGAATGCATATCTCATCAAAACAATAGATTCACTGACACTTAAGAGTTTATTCATACTTTCATTAAGTATAACATAAGATTTTGTGGTATCCACTAGTGTAAATATTTTAAATTGAAGATCGAGTTCATTCGTTGTATTCGTATAGGGTCAAGGAGTGTAGCTGTAAAAACACATCAAAATTGGAGTTAAAATAACAGTTAAATCGTGGTTTTTCATTGATAATCGTCGAAAAGTTTTGTCCTGTTACTTGATCTCTGAATATTTATTTTTTACGATTTTTGGGATATGCTATCTTGAAGTATATACAAACATGTTTGACGGTTGGATCATTGAAATTAGGCTTGTAGAATGTGTATCCCATTAAAATGATAGATTCACTAACACTTAAGTGTTTATCCATACTTTCATTAAGTATAACATAAGATTTTGTGGTATCCACTAGTGTAAATATTTTAAATTGAATATCAAATTTATTCATTGTATTCATCTAGGGTCAAGGAGTGTAGTTGTTAAAAATCATCAAAATTGGAGATAAAATAATTGTTAAATCGTGATTTTTAGTTGATAATCGTTGAAAGGTTTTATCCCATTACTTGATCTCTGAATATTTATTTTTTGCGCTTTTTCGCATATATGATCTCAAAGTGTATACAAACATATTTGACGGTTGGATCTTGAAACTAGTTTCGTAGAATGCGTATCCCATCAAAACAATAGATTCGCTAACACTTAAGAGTTTATTCATACTTTCATTAAGTATAACATAAGATTTTGTGGTATCCACTAGTGTAAATATTTTAAATTGAAGATCAAGTTCATTCATTGTATTCATATAGGGTCAAGGCGTGTAGCTGTAAAAAATCATCAAAATTGGAGTTAAAATAACCATTAAATAGTGATTTTTCGTTGTTAACCGTCGAAAAGTTTTGTCCTATTACTTGATCTCTGAATGTTTGTTTTTTGTGATTTTTTGTTGATGCGATCTCGAAGCATGTAGAAACAAGATTGACAGTTGGATTGTTGAAATAGTTTTGTAGAATTCGTATCCCATCAAGTTCAATGGTGCGTGTATATATATTTATATAGTTATTTATTTATTAAGTAGATTTAATTTTTTTTTATTTTGTACGTATAACACTTAAGAAATCGAATGATATGTATATGTAAGGCGATCGAATGGTCACCATTTTTTAATATTTAATTTAATATATATATATATATAATTATAGTTTTTAGGGGTATAAAATTGTTAAATTAATATATATAATTATTATACTATTTTTTTAGGGTTATAAAATTATAAAATTAATATTTTGCTTATCGTGTATCGTGTTACCCACGTGTATAATCGAACCAACCCGTTATCTTAATAGGTTCTTATCGGATTACCTGATAACGACCAGATTTGTGATCATGTCGACCCGAACACCTGTTAATTTCATGTCGTGTCATGTCTGGTTATTAGGTCGTGTCAGGAATTGCTAGGCCTAGTTGTGTGTGTGTGTGTGTGTTTTGGCGCCCTATCTTGTTGTGGATGTTAGAATCTAGAGAGAGATTCGGTAAGAGAAATGTAGAGAGAGTGAAATAAAATTGTGAATTGTATTCATTGAATAATATTACACTTAGGTATATATACCATCATTTACATTTAGAATAACTACCTATCTTATTGACTAAGTAAGGTATAACAAACTCCCATAACAAACTCTAACAATACTACTCAACATCATTTTACATTACTACCCTTAGTATCCCCCCTCAAACTAAGTTAAGGTAGCCGAAGAGAAAGTTTGTCTCAGAGAAGAAGGAAGCAATCCTCGGATAATGACTTAGTGCAAATATCTGCAGTTTGATCCTGTGTACAAACAAAGTGCACTGTGACAGAATTTACCAAGACTTCCTCCCTAATGTAATGATAGTCAATCTCCACATGCTTGGTTCAAGCATGAAAAAGTGGATTCTTAGCAAGAGATATAGTAAATATGTTGTCACATCAGAGTTTGGAAGGATAGGGAAGAACAAGCCCAATATCAACTAAAAATTTGCAAATCCAAGCCAATTCAGCAGTAGTGTTAGCTAAGGATCTGTATTCTGCTTCAGTTGATGATCTAGCCATAGTAGGTTGTTTCTTAGCACTTTAACTGATGAGTGAATCACCTAGAAAAATACGTAAACCGCTTGTGGATCGTCAATCTATAGAACAACCGGCCTAATTTGCATTTGAAAAACTATTAATGCTAAGTGGTGCAGAACATTTTGGAAACTAGAGACCAAGAGAGATAGAACCTTTCAATTATTTGAAAATTCTTTTGACAGCCTGAAAATGGGATTGTCTTGGACTTTTCATGAACTGACAAATAAGATTAACTGCAATAGATAAATCTGGTCTAGTCCAGGTTAAGTATTGAAGCCCTCCAACCAAGGATTTGTATTTTTCTGGATTTGACAGTAATGGAGAAGAGTGATCTAATTTAGATGTGCTCAATGGAGTGGCACAGGGTTTGGCACCATCCATGTGTGTCTTTTTAAGAAGATCCATGATGTATTTAGTTTGAGAAAGGAATATACCCTTGGAATACCTTATGACCTTAATTCCCGGAAAATATGAAGTGATCCCAAATCCTTGATAGGAAATAAAGCATAGAGTTGAGAAATCACAGTTTTGCATGCTGCAGAATTTGGTCCTGTAATTAGGATATCATCAACATACACCAAGATATACACCACTAAAGCATCTTGCTTTACAAATATAGAGTGATCATTTTGTGAACTAGAGAATCCATAGATTATAATGCAGCTGTTAACTTGGCATACCAGGCTCTGAGAGCCAGTTTCAAGCCATACAGAGACTTATGCAATTTACAAACATGATGTAGTTTAACAGGATCTTCAAAACTGGGAGGTTGAACTGATAGGAGCATATTTATGCGACTTTGTTATCTTATTTCTTTGCATTTACTTAGTTAATTTCCATTTATTATCGTAATTTAAGTTGTTTTGATATTATTGTAGGTCCAATTGGTAAAGATGACCATAAATGGCTAAATGGAGCAATTTGGAGTAGTTTTGGACTTGGATTGGATAACATGCATGTGGAGCAGTAGGGCTGGATGTTTTTGGTGTTTAACATGTGCTAAATATGTGCTACAATCTGGAGGAATCAAATTTGGAAGCTTGGAAGACAAGGAAATACATAATCTTATCCAACCTTATCTAGACTTATCTTATCTTATCCAAACTTATCTCATCTTATTCAAACATTATCCACTTTATCCAACATTATCTAATATTATCTCCAGCTACAAAAGGAGTCCTTATCCTATTCTAAATACTTCCCATCTGATTCTAGGAGTCATAATCCATTCAAACACCCTAATTTTTTTTTCTCCTTGGTTTCTGCCGAACCCTACCGTATATATATGTATTTCTTCCGAATCAGTTGGGGGAGAAAACTTGGTGCCACATGTTCTATTCCAAATTGGTGCTGTAACCTGCAAAAGCCAAAGGAGAAGGATTGTGCTGCATCTTGTCATTCAACCATTGGAGTTTTCAGAGTTCTTTCTATCCTTACTTAGTTTTCATGTTTATTTTAGTTTGCTTTTCAATTATGATGGACATGTGTAACTAAATTTTTTTTTTTTTTAGCTAGAGGTGAATTCGAAGCCATGATCATATGTTTTGTATAAATTGATTACATCCAGCTATTGTTTCGTAAAACATGAATGCGATTTACTTATTTGCTTTATAGATAACTTATTCTTGTATGTTTATTAAGGATGCATACTTAGTTTGCATGCAAGGATTTGATGCTAGAATATAAAGGAATTTCACCTAATCGTTATGAACTTATATTTATAAGTAGTAAAAGTCACTAGTCATGATTGAGTTAAGTAAATTCTTCGTCAATGCTTATGATTTTCACAGAACTTAATGGCCTTTGATATGTGTCTCTATCATGCTATTCATAGTTAGGGAACTTGAGAAGGATAATTTGGTTGCGTCGCTAAGTCCCATTCAATGAACTTAGGAAAGTCTGAGAATTAATTAGTGCATTCACAATTAAATTGGGGCATTGTCATTCATGGTTTATAGAAAGAATAACTGGAAATCGGTTTATGTGCATATGTTTCATGTGTGGAGAAGAATCCTCTAGCTAGCTTTTCACCCATATTCCCTTTACAACTCAATTTAATTGTGGCTATTTACTTTTGTTTTTTAAAATTCGTCAACAATCCCCCTCATTTCTTAGTTTGTGTTAGTCTAGTTTAGTTTTCAGTTTTTAAGTTTAATTTGTGTTGATTAGCATCCCTCCTAATCCCCGGCCTAGAACGATCCTTACTTGCTCATACTACAATTGTCTAAATTATAGGGTTTAATTTGTGTGCTAGTTTATAACACATCAAATTTTGGCACTGTTGCCGGGGATTAGCAAAATTGCTAATCTTCCCTTTGTTTCTATTCATGTTTTTCTTGTGTTTCTGATTTAGTTTAGTATTGTTTTCTTTGTTTTAGGTACTAGTTTATGACTCGCAGTTTTCAACCTGTTCATGAGCATGTATTGGAGTTTGACGACGATTTTGAACGAACTTTGAGAAGGAAGAGAAAGCGGCTAGAATTCAATCCACCTAGTTCAAGCTCTGATTCTAAATCTGAGGAAGAGGAAGAAGAACAAGACATGGCTGTTGACAATCGAACAATCAAGGAGCTCCCAGCCTCAGGAATGGGCAATGCCGTTCCTCTTTGCATCCAATACCCTAGGGCAGTTCAAGGCAAAACCGATGAGTTTGAATTGAAGTCTAGTTTGCTGCATCACATTCCTAAGTATCATGGGCTGTCCATGGAAAATCTGGACAAGAATCTTAAGGAATTTGATGTAGTGATGCGTTACCACCTCTTTTTCGATTGTCAACAGCCATTGATTGTTCGATTGCATCAAGGAATCACATTAGAATCAGATTTAGGGTGAATGATGATGAATGCATGTGGATTAAAGAGGGAATATGGAAGAGAATGTGCTGCAATGATGAATTGGGAAAGCTGGAAATGCAAAGGGGGGTGCACGGCAAGGCTTAATAGGAAATAAGTAAGTGTTTAATTCCCGAAATCAATTCTAAGAATCAGGAATTAAGTTAATAGGTAATTGAAATCAGGAATTAGGGGAAAAAGGGCTAACTCTTGCGGCACAAGGAGGAAAAGAAAGGGAAAGTGCAAAACTTGCAGATTTTGGGTGAAAAGGAATGTATAGGTGCGGCTAAGACTTTTAAGAGAGGGATTGAGACATAGTCTTGCAGATTTTTGGGAGAGAAAAGGAAGGTAACTCACGGCACAATTTAGGACATGTCTAGGGCTTCTAGAACATGTGATTTAGGCAACCAACATTATTTGGAAACTTGCATAATTGGAAACCTTTCAAGAATAGAAACTCTCCATAATGGAAACTGGTTTCCAATTCTTGATTCTTCCTTCTTTCTTCGATTCTAGGCTCACTTGGTCTTCAATTTCGTCTAACACTTTGGCTCCAAGCATAAGCTATCCATCCTTAGCCCAAAAGTGCTCCAAAAGGCTCCAAAATGCATCCTTTTGCATACTTTGCCCTTAAATCCTGAAAATACATAAAACTAGCTTAAAAGACTACTTTACTAAGGAAAAACACTTTAAATGCACAAGACAAGCTAAACTAAGGTGCATAAATATGCCCCTATCAAATTCCCCCACACTTAGCTTTTGCTAGTCCTCGAGCAAAACAAAACGATAACAAACAAACAAAACGACACTAAACAAGTAAAACACAACCTAAACCTTCCAACAATCGTCTCAGGGATTTCCAATGCACATGACATGTTAAAAATCATTATTCCCACAGATTTTAGCCATCTTTACACTTAAGTACATTCTTAATCATAGTCACCACATACTAGTTCACAATTAAGCATTTAAAACCATGTTTTGAATGTAGTAACATGCCTTAGAGAAATCACTTAATTCCTTACAAGATACTCTCTTATTTTCACACAGACTTTTTGATTACACACCCTACACTAAGTATATGTGAGAAGATTGATGTAAATATGAAACTAAACACTCACATATGTTTATAACAAGGAAAGCACTTTTCTGGAATGTATATGAATAAGATCTCATGAAAGGAATGCTACCAATTAGATGCGAGAACCAGGGACACCATATGCTTACATCAATTCCAAACTCCACATTATTGACAACATAATGATCAAGATTGAAGCATAAGGATTGTAACGGGGTAAGGGTGAATGGCTAACAATGAAAGGTAAGGATAACAAACGTTCTTTAAGCAATAGCAAGCAAAGTAATGAAATTTTACACTTCGAACCACTTATGATAGCAGAAACTCACTTAGACACAGAAGGGGAAAATTCACACAACTCTTAGGGCCATATTCAACGTTTTGGACCCTTTCTTCAACTACCACAAACATGTGAGCTTATTTTCACTTATTTCATCCTCTTTTTCTTTCTTTTCACAACTTTTTCTTTTCTTTTTCTTTTTCCATGAATATTTTTTTTTTCATGCCTTATTTCTTTTCGTGGCATATCAACACACACACACAAATTCCCCCACACTTGTTGTTTTGCATATTCGAAAGGATTCCCTCTAAGTCATGCTTACTATGCTTCAAGAACAAGGGTATGGGTGGTCCTAATCTAGGCTAGGTGGGGATGATATGGGTAAACAAAGAACAAAGGCTAACAATGGCTCAATGGGGGTTATGACCTACAATAAATATATAGTGCATGGGTTGGCTGTTTGGTTGATGGCTTCACTACACACTTCATCTTGATATATATTATGCAATCATGCTTTGACTGGAATGGATGCAAGTTCTAGCATTTGGAACTAAATGATGAAACACATTCTAATTAGCAACCAAGCAAGAATAATGAGATCATGCAACGAGTTTGAAAACAAGAATCACAGATTAATACTCTCCAAAGAATGTTTAAAGCTCAAGTCTCTCAGGGTTGTAATGTTTGTTTGAGTTCCTTCCTTCAAGCATGTTACAAATACTAATTTTTCTTTGAGGATTGCATGTGAAGTCATACATTATAACCATAACCAAGCATATACCAAGAGTATATCAAACTTTTCTCCATGTTTATAACTCTTCTTAACAGTCATGCAATTAAAAACCAAATCCTCATCATTGTGTTGGAAGGTACCCTAAGACACAAACACACAAAAACGACTCAAAACACTCTTTTTAGGCTTTTCAAAACATGTTTTTCAAATTTTTATGTGATTTTCGGAGTTATAAAACAAAACACACTAAAACACTCCAAATCAGCTTAAAAACATTTTAAAACAGCAAGGAATAACACTTGAAGTTATGGGTGATAAAATCCAACGAATTTGCATCAACATACTTAGTTACCCCCCCACACTTCAATCAAACATTGTCCTCAATGTTTTAAGCCTAAATTCACACCAAACAAAAGTAAACACATAAACAGCAACTAAACATACTAAACATGGCAGAATGTAACTAACAAAGAGAAGAGTTTAGGGACGCAAATCTGGTTATGGAGTGTAAATTCCATCTTCTCCTTGGTGATTGCATTGAGGCTTGATCTTGAGTTTGACTGGAAGATTTTCTGGTTTCCTCCAATCGTTGATTTTCCACAGGCTAATCTTGAACTGGGCTGGAGGATTCTGACACATGGCAGGCAAGCACGAGGTGGAGGTGATGACCTGTTTCTTTGTTCAATCTTTCCAATTCGTATTGAAGAGGGTTAGAGGATAACTCAGCATATGCAGTTGTTGCGTTTGCTGACTATCCACAAGATTGATGTTTCATTGTCACTCGTCTTAGCTGTTCTCCAAGCAGATGTGGTCCCTTCTCTGGAAGTGTATCAACCGTTGAAGATGACTACTCGAGAGCAACGCTAGGTAAGCAACCAGGGAATAGATTCCAGGTAGTTGGTTCCAGATCGGAAGACTGACTCCAAGTGCTGGCTGATTGCTCTCTTTCACTTTGCCATGCGAGTAATAACAAGGACAAAGGAAAAGATAGGGAAAGAGCATGATATGAGATACCTTTGCTTTCACCCTTGATGATATGAGATACTTTTGCTTTTGAAGAAGCAACGAATGAATCAGCACATATATTTGTTGCGTTTATCTCCACATGCTTCGATCTACCGTTTCTTCCTGCCTCATCTGTACTCCAGGCATCTGGTATCTTCTTTGGGGGTACATCAATGGTTGAATAGGTGTTCTCAAGGGAAGAAGAAAACTGAGCATGTTGAGAGGTTTGGTTGCAGCTACATTCTCGGCCGAGAAGAAAAGTCATGCGTTTTTGGATGTATGCCTTGCCATGAATGTTGACGTATATAGGAATTGTAATGGCAAGTAGTAGTGCGGATGCGGCTTTGTCAGAGATCTTTTGACAAAGTTGCACGCGTTATCTGAAAAACCGAGATTGCGGCTTTTTCACCCACGCTTGTCGGCAAAAGTGTGTAGTTGGGATAATGACCTCCACGCGTTTTCAACTTTGTCAGAGATATTTTGACAAAGTTGCACGCGTTATCTGAAAAGCCGAGATTGTGTCTGAAGAGTGTTGACGAACTTTGCGCAGGAAAATCCGGCTTTTAAGATTTGAAGAGTGGTGTCTCTTCAATTTTTGAATCGGTGGTTATGTCGCCTCTCCTTTTATAGAGGTATCGATCACCTCTAACATGCACACTTTGAAGATTGCCCATCCGTGAAAATCGTCTCCGGCCCTTTGAAATTTTACTCCATCCAACCCTTCTCTTTTAACATCTTTGAAAATGGCTAACCCATCTAACATTTGCTTAGATTTGAGTCTCAGCAGTGATCCGGTTGCGCTGCGTCAGGGTAATGTATGGTGCCCATCTTTCTTATCTTCTAATGGCCCTCTTACAAGTGAAGACTCCATGATGACTGATGCAACAACAGCTACGATAGTAGCTAGGAACCTCCTCACTCCTAAAGATAGTAGGCTGCTTTCAGGACGGTTCGATGAGTTGGCCGTTCAAGAGTCCTTAGCTCTCAGTGTTTAGTGTGCGGCTCTGTGTCTAACATGGGCCAACGCCTACTTGCTCGATCCCGTCAAGTTGAATCATTGATGGTGGAGGTGGAAAATCTTAAGCAAGAGATCAAACAGCTTAAGCACGAGAATAGAGGTTTGCACGTGCTTGCAAATAACTATTCGACAAGCATGAAGAGGAAGCTTGATCAGCTGCAAGAATCTGAAGGTCGAATTCAAAGTGATCGTCAAAGGCTTGCGGCTTTCTTCCAGAGGCACCTTTTTCCTGAGTCATCTAGCGTTCCACCAAGTATTGAGTCCTCAAATGATCTATCTTCGATGCCTCCCGCTCCTAGAGTTTTGCCACGTAGTGGGGCTTCACGTAAACAACCTTTGTGAAGGCTCCATTTTTCTCTTTTTTTTTTTTTTTTTTTTTTTTTTTTTTTTTTTTTTATGCACTTGTAATTTCTTGGAGATCAATGAACATGCTTTGTTTTATTCAATGTATTGGGTTGCCTCCCAAGTAGCGCTTTCTTTTATTCAGTGTATTAGATCGATCGGCTAATTGTATAATAACCCCATCATTTTTAAGCTCTCCTAGATTCATAGATGCATAAACAGAGTATGGCATGACATTAATTGATGCACCTAAATCTAGCATAGCATGTTCGAACTTTGTATTACCAATTACACAAGGGATAGTGAAACTACCTGGATCTTTGCATTTAGGTGGCAGCTTTCTTTGCAATATGGCAGAGACATTCTCACTTACATGTACCACCTCTTTTTCCCGAATCCGTTTCCTTGTTGTACAAATCTTCTTCAAAAACTTCGCATACTTCAGAATTTGCTTTATTGCATCAAGGAGCGGGATATTGACATGCACCTTCCTAAACGTCTCCAGGATGTCTTTTTCATCCTCCTCTATCTTGGCTTGCATAAACCTGCTAGGAAAGGGCACGTTTGGTGGAATCACATTAGAAACAATTGAGTTTGGACCTACCTTACATTTGTTGGACGGCCTAGGAGCTTGAATTGGTTGCGGTAAGGGTTGCTCCACCCTTGCCGTGGCTTTGCCCTTCCTCTCTTCCTCTTGCAACAGCTTTTCCTCCTCGTCTTGGCATGATTTTGGTGGTTGTGAGGTGGTTCCAACTTCCTTGCCACTTCTTAAGGTGATTGCATTGGCGGTTTCAAAGCCACCCTTTGGATTGACCACCGTAGTGCTTGGTAACTTACCATTTTCACGAAATTGTCCCAAAAATTCGGCCATTTGTCCCATTTGCTTCTTTAGCTCATTAACCTTTTTTACTTGCTTCTGCATTCCCTGTGCCATTGTGGTTAATAATTGATATGTTTTATCATCATTCATAGACGTACCTGAGTTGGTTTGGGATGATTGTGCTTGAAGGGGTGGTTGTGGTGCTATTGGCCTTGGAAAGAAACCTAGGGGTTGTCGGAATCCACTTTGTTGGGCAGGTTGTTGTGCATCTCTCCATCTGAAATTTGGGTGGTCTCTCCAACCCGGATTGTATGTATTTGAGTATGGATCATTTCTTTGCTGATTTTGGCCTTGATAACCTATGGCATTGGCGCTTTCCCATCCTCCATTCTCGATGAGTTGTGGGCACGTCTCAGAAGCATGTCCTTGGATAGAACACACCCCGCATACCATTGGTCCTTGCATCTTCATGCCTTCGGCCATCTGAGACACAATGGAAGTAAGATTAGCTAATTGTGAATGAATATCGGGGGTGGAACTTACCTCATGCACTTGCTGCCGTGGGGGTCCTCTTTGGCCTACTCCTTCGTATTGTTGAGCGTTCAACGCTCGGTTAGCAATCAAGACCTTTGCAGCCATGGGTGTCTTGTCCACCAATGCTCCACCCGCAGAGGCGTCGAGCATTTGACGTTCCATTGGTAGGAGCCCCTCATAGAAGTATTGCAGAAGCAACTCCTCCTTCATCTGATGCTGTGGACAAGAAGCAACAAGAGATTTAAAACGTTTATAATACGTAGGAAAAGACTCACCTTCATCTTGTTGAATTCCACTTATCCTTTTACGTAAAAGGATGATTCGAGAAGTTGGGAAAAACTTCTCTAGAAATGCCCTCTTCATGCTCTCCCATGATGTGACGGTTCCGGGAGCTAAGTCGTACAACCAATCCTTGGCTTTGTCCATTAAAGAGAATGGAAAAGCCTTCATCTTCAAAATACTTCCGTCGACATTGACGGGAGTCATGCTTGAACACACCACCTCGAATTCCTTTAAATGCTTATTGGGGTCCTCCATTGATAACCCATGGAACTTGGGTATATGATGTAGCAGACTGGACTTCAATTCAAACTCATTGGTCTTCTCAGGGGCTGCATTGGCCAAACCCGAGGCAGAAAGCTCCTTGATGGTTCGATTGTCCGCTGCCATGGTTGGTACTTCCTCTTCAAACCTTGCCTTGGCCTCCTCTTCAACCTCAACTTCTTGCTCTTCTACTTCAGGTTCGGGACTAGGAGGATTAGACTCTTGCAATTTCTTGTTCCTTCTCAAAGTCCTCTCGAAATCGCCGTCAAAGTCGGAGATATGCTCACGAACAGGTTGTGAGCTACGGGTCATAAACTAGTACCTACACACAAGAGCAAACAAGAAAAGTAACCAACTTAATAGACTCGGCACAAGTAAGAAAATAAGTTGCCACACACGGCACAAAAACAAAACACATACACGATGCAAAAATTAAAACGAAACAGAAACCAAACAATTTAAATAAGACTCAAGACAAGGGATTAGCAACTTTGCTAATCCCCGGCAACGGCGCCAAAATTTGATGCGTTACGAATGTGACACATAAATTAAACCCTATTTGTGACAATTGTAGTAATGATGTAAGTAGGGATCGTTCTAACTGGGGATTAACTAGGGGTGCTAAACACTTTAAACTGACTCAAATAAATAAAATTAACCTTTAAAACACTTAACTCACTTAACAAAAACTCAACCCAAGTCCACAAGACTCCAAATACTTAAAAACACAAAATAAGATAGATTATAATGACTAAGACTTAACAAAATATGGGGGGGATTGAGGTTTTGACGAAATTAAACTAAAATGCACAGATTGCAATTAAGGGCAGAATGTAAATATGAATGTGATGAAAATATGGATGAATGCTAGCTAGAAGGTTCTTCTCCACACATGTTACACTTGCATACAAGATGATTTTCGGTTGGTCTTTCGATGAATTATGAAACTCAACACCCCGGGTTAATTAGGTCCGCTTAAATTAACCGTCAAGTTCTCCTTAAGTTAATGAATTGGATGGGTTAGCGCAACGCAATTCACAACATTCTCCAAAAGTCCTTTACGTGAAAAACACAATAAAGATACAATCAAAGATCATTAAGCATCATGAAAACTATAAGTGTTGACGAGGCATTCGTTACTATGATGAGCATGAAACTAGTGCCAAGAATTCATTTAACGCGATTGTTTATAAGCAACCTCCACTACTTGTGAATATAAGTTCATAACTATTAGGTGAAACTCACTTATTTTTAGCGTCATATTCATGCATGAAAATTAAGCGTGCACTCTCAATAAACATACATAAATAGGTTATCAATCAAACAGTTAAACAAATTGAATCCACAACTCATGAAATTCCAACCAAAGGTAATCAATTCATATTGCAAGCATAAACATGGTTTCGAATCACCCCCTAGCTAATGGGGGGTTTAGTTCCTCATACGTACAAGACAAAGATAAGTAAATTTAACCATTGAAATCAAGGAGAGAAAACACCTAAAAATTCCAACAACTCAAACTTGAATTGTATGAACGTTTAGGCCCTCTTCTCCTCCTCTTGGTTGCGGCACAAGGTCTAAGGATAGGTTTTGGGGTGGTATTTGTATGGAGGAATGGATGTGTGATGGTGTGAAGTGTGTTGGAGGGATGGGGAGTGCTGGAAATGGAAGGGGAGGCCACGGCTTTGAAGGGAAATGCTGGAAATGGGTGCTGTTTTGCATGGCAAACAATGGTTGTGACTGGAATGGAATGGTTATGCACGACAAGGGGAGAATGGTGCTGGAATGTGTATGAAATGGTAGTGTTTTGCACGGCTAAGCTTGTTGATCTTTGGTGTGAAGTGTGTATGGTTTTTATAGGGAGAGAATGGATGGGAGAGCATGTGAATGACAGCTAGGAGGGAATGATTAAAGAGGGAATGCATGTGGAAGTGTGGCTGATTGTTTTATGAAGGGGGAAAGCTGGAAATGGGATGGGAGTGCACGGCAAGGTGTGGATGGAGTGCTGGAAATGAATGTGAAAGCATGTGAGTGACAGCTAGGGTGAATGATGATGAATGCATGTGGATTAAAGAGGGAATATGGAAGAGAATGTGCTGCAATGATGAATTGGGAAAGCTGGAAATGCAAAGGGGGGTACACGGCAAGGCTTAATAGGAAATAAGTAAGTGTTTAATTCCCCAAATCAATTCTAAGAATCAGGAATTAAGTTAAATCCCTTTAGAATAGGTAATTGAAATCAGGAATTAGGGGAAAAAGGGCTAAGTCTTGCGGCACAAGGAGGAAAAGAAAGGGAAAGTGCAAAACTTGCAGATTTTGGGTGAAAAGGAATGTATAGGTGCGGCTAAGACTTTTAAGAGAGGGATTGAGACATAGTCTTGCAGATTTTTGGGAGAGAAAAGGAAGGTAACTCACGGCACAATTTAGGACATGTCTAGGGCTTCTAGAACATGTGATTTAGGCAACCAACATTATTTGGAAACTTGCATAATTGGAAACCTTTCAAGAATAGAAACTCTCCATAATGGAAACTGGTTTCCAATTCTTGATTCTTCCTTTTTTCTTCGATTCTAGGCTCACTTGGTCTTCAATTTCATCCAACACTTTGGCTCCAAGCATAAGCTATCCATCCTTAGCCCAAAAGTGCTCCAAAAGGCTCCAAAATGCATCCTTTTGCATACTTTGCCCTTAAATCCTGAAAATACATAAAACTAGCTTAAAAGACTACTTTACTAAGGAAAAACACTTTAAATGCACAAGACAAGCTAAATTAAGGTGCATAAATATGCCCCTATCAAGTAGTATGTTCGAGCATGACATTAATGAATGTGGATGGGAATATTTTGAAGATGAAAGCCTTTCCATTCTCTCTTTTGGAAAAGGCTAAAGATTGGCTTTTTGAATTAGCACTTGGAACTGTAACTTCTTGGGAAAGCATGAAGAAAGCATTCTTAGAGAAATTATTCCCCACTTCAAGAGTCATTCTTTTGAGGAAGAGAATTAGTGGAATTCAACAAGGCCCAGGATAATCCTTTCTAGCATATTATGAGCATTTCAAGACTTTAGTTGCATCTTGTCCATAACATCAAATGAAGGAAGAGCTTTTAATTCAATATTTCTATGAAGGACTACTTCCACTTGAGAGACAACTGCATGATGCTTCATTAGGGGGTGCTTTGGTTGACAAAACACCAGTTGCTGCGAAGATATTAATTACGAATCGAGCCTTGAATGCACAACAATATGAAGGAGTTGGAGGAAGCGATCATACATGACAAAGTGAAGTTAATAAGGTAAGTGCAATTTCAGAACTTGAATCTCAAATGGCTAGTCTCTCTACTCTCATTTCATAGGTTGTTGAAGGATCTAAGGTGAAAGGTGTAGCTACTTGTTGAAGGAAGATTTGTGAAAAACAAGTTCATTTGAGCAACATCAACAACGTGCAATTAACAATTAAAAGGCGGAATCATGTTTATATGCACTCAAAAACAAAACTTAACCCATGAACTTCAAAGCCTAGTAGATAGGTGAACCAAGACTCAACTCAAAACAAAGTGAGTTGAGAAATCAATGCCTTTGTAGATTCCTCTTTGCATAAGCAAAGGCTAATCACCCAAAGAGAGGGCCTTCATTCCTTGCATCTTAGATCCATGGATTTGGATGGATGAAAAGGTTTCTCCAAGTTCCCAAAATTGAGAACCTCTAAGTCTCCACACCAAGGCATAATGAAGAAGAAATGAGTGACCTTGAGGAAGTAAGATTGCTAGATGTTTTCCTCAAGGGTGGCCGAAATTTTAGAGAGAAACGAGAGCTTGTGTTCTCATCCTTTCCCCAAAAAAAAACCCTTAATGAATTTTGGCTATTAAGTCATACTTATTCCTTAATTCATTTGAATGGCAAACTTGTAAATAAGTCCAAAACCACTCCTTCTCTAACATGGCCGGCCTAAGGGGATTTATTGGGCTATTTGGGCCTTTGTGAATCATTATTCATTAAGTTGTCATACAACTTAAGTCAATGGACTTGACGTTCGAAGCCCATTGGGCTTTAAGGTCCAAAACTATCCCGAGGTCTTTTAACGAACTTATTCGTTTGATTAATTAACATATTAATTAATCCTTGCCATAAATAATTAAACCATTTAATTATTCTTACTCATCTCCGTTGAATCTTCAATCTCTACCTTACACGGTGTACGATCCATTAGGTTCCTTTTAGCGAGGCAGTGGGCGATTCAAACTCTTTCAAATCGATTGTGAATTGAAACTTACTTTCAATTCTCCCTTTAGTGTTTATACACGTTTAGGGCTTCCACAAACCATGGTTGACGCCTAGCAGCATGTCATGGTTACCCAAGCTAATCAGAAGAGGTGGAGAACCTATTCAGTTTTAGGATTACAAATGCAATACGGTCTTTCTCTAATACAATACTCTTGACCACATTGTTTGGTTTGATAGTTTATTCATGTCTACTATCCAATGTGAATCTTGTACTTATATGATTACCTTGAATGTGATCTGGAACGCATTCCAACATCTCATTCATACTCTGGCCAGAGATTCTAAATCATATCATAGAGTATTCTCCCTCAAACAGTTTGAAGGTTAGAGATCCCTTGTTGCGCATTCACTTGCCTCCATGGCTAAGTGGCTTAACCCCGACGATGTCGTGGACACCCTGATAGAGTGACTTTGACATAATCAAAGATCAAGTACCTAACCACAAGACAGCTGTGATGCCTCAGGTCAAAGGACTACTTTGCATTATCCCAACCATGAGTTCTCATGTGACATGAATATGAGAACTCCTCGTTGATCATGTTAGTGAACTCATTCTCTATTGATCACCTACATGCTTGTCTTGGTGTCACTCACACCAATGACTCGAGACTAGTCACTCTCCCTGAGAGAAGACACAGCACGTACTGATCTTAACGGACTGTCAATGCCCAATTGGCAATCCTATGATCAGGAACGTTTAGGATGTGTCTACGAAAGAATGGTCTCATGAATCTAACTTCTTTAGATCGCATTCTCCCAATCACATATTCCTTGGACTTTATGGTTTAAGCATATAACATTTATATGAGACGGCTCAAACAATAATGTTTGCCCTTAATATTAAACTAGATTAGTTTAACATGTGAAATGTCCATAAAGTATCATCATATGATTGGTTTTAGGGCAGATTTCCAACACTTGTGGCGTGTGCTCTATGCAAGGACATCTCACTGATCAATGTCCTTCATTGATAGAGAATGGAGGATGAGAAAGTGCCAATGTTGTAGGTTATCAAGGCCAAAATCAACCAAGGTATGACCCGTTTTCCAACACATACAATCAAGGCTGGAGAGATCATCCAAATATGAAGTGGAGGGAACCTAAACAAACTCAACAATAAGGCAGATATAGACAGCCATCTTCGGGGCTCTATCAAAGGCCATATGCACCACCACAGCCTTCACCACAATTTTCCCAAGCAAACTCAGGTTCGTCAATGGATAATGATAAAACTTTTCAAGTACTAACTTCTTTGACTTAGGGTTTACAAAATCAAGTCAAAGAGATGGGCGAAATGAAAAAGCAATTTGGGTAGATAGCAGAATTCATAGGACAATTTAGAGACTAAGGCAAACTACCTAATTCAACCATTGTCAATCCAAAGAGAGGTTTTGTAATTGCCAAGGCCATCACTTTGAGAAGGGGTAAAGAGATTGGAAACAATCCAAAAACGTCCAAACAAAGCCAAAAAAAGGACGAACAACTGCTGCCTGAAGAAGAAGAGTTGGATAAGGCCACGACAAAGGAAGAACAATCCTTGCCGCAACCTTCTAAGGCTCATACACCACCCCAATTAGGTAAGGTTGGCTTGAATTCAAATCCTTCTAACACTATTCCACCAATTGTGCCTTTTCCTTGCAGATTTATGCAATCTAAGAAAGAAGAGAATGAAAAAGACATCTTAGAAGCCTTCAGGAAGGTACAAGTCAATATTGCACTTCTTGATGCAATAAAGCAAGTTCCAAAGTATGCTAAATTTTTGAAAGACCTTTGTACAACAAGGAGATAGATTTCGAACAATGAAGTGTTATAGGTAAGTAAGAATGTCTCTGCAGTTTTGCAAAGAAAACTGCCACCTAAATGCAAAAGATCCAGGTAGTTTCATAATCCCTTGTGTTATTGGTAATACCAAGTTTGAACATGCTATGTTAGATTTAGGTGCTTCCATTAATGTCATGCCATACTCTATCTATGTATCTATGAATCTAGGAGAGCTTAAAAATGATGGTGTTATTATTCAATTAGCTGATTGTTCTAATGCATATCCGAAAGGAGTTTTGGAAGATGTTTTGGTGCAGGTTAACCACTTGATATTTCCAACAGATTTTTATGTGCTTGACATGGAAGATTCGGCCCATTCTAAACCATTGCCAATCTTACTTGGAAGACCTTTCATGAAAATAGCCCGAACCAAGATAGATGTGTTCAAGGGGACGTTAACAATGGAATTTGATGGCGATACCATTGATTTTAACATTTATGAAGCTATAAGGTATCCTATTGATCTTGTTTCTCTATTGACGTATTTGATTCTTTGGTGCAGGAATATCTTGACTCCTTGGAGAGGGATGCCCGTGAAACAACCATTGCCGATGGAATTGGACTCAAAACCAATGTGACTAAGCCTCATCATGCAAAAATTGTCGAGATGGTGGCTTCCCTTGAGTCTTTGCCACAACACATTGGTAAGCCTACAATCCCAATTCCAATTCCCGTTTCTACTCATAAGTTGTTACCTTCAGTGATTCAGGCACCCATTCTTGGGCTTACACCATTGCCAAATCATTTGAAGTATGTCTACTTGGGAGATAAAGAGACATTGCCCTTCATAGTCTCTTCATCACTCATGGCAGTAGAGGAGGAGAAATTGGTTTGGGTGTTGAACGAGCACAAACCAGCCATTGGATAGACTTTGGCCAACATTAGGGGAATTAGCCCTACAACATGCATGCATCGCATACTTCTAGAGGAGAGGCTAAACCAACTCGAGAGGCTCAACGCCGACTCAACCCTCCGATGATGGAAGTTGTGAAATTGGAGATTATCAAGCTTCTTGAATGTGGAGTGATTTATCCAATTTCGGATAGTCATTGGGTTTCACCGGTTCAAGTAGTACCAAAGAAATCTAGAGTCATTGTGATAAAAAATGAAGAGAATGAACTTGTGCCTACTCGAATCCAAATAGGTTGGAGAGTTTGCATTGACTATAGGAAGCTCAATGCCACCATAAGGAAATACCACTTTCCTCTACCGTTCATTGATCAAATGCTTGAAATGTTAGCTGGTCACTTTTTTTTATTACTTTCTTGATGGTTATTCGGGATATAATCAGATTGTTTAGCTCCAAATGATCAAGAAAAGACTACTTTTACTTGTCCATTTGGTACTTTTGCTTATTGTCGAATGCCATTTGGTTTATGTAATGCACCGGCCACTTTTCAGAGATGCATGGTAAGTATCTTTTTAGATTTTGTCGAGAAGATTATTGAAGTTTTCATGGAATATTTTAGTGTCTTCGATGACTTTTTTGATGATTGTTTAACTAATCTCACTTTGATATTGAAACGCTGCATTGAAACTAACCTTGTTTTAAATTGGGAGAAATGTCACTTCATGGTAAAACAAGGCATAGTGTTAGGTCATATAGTTTTGGAAAAGGGAATTGAGGTTGATAAATCTAAAATAGATCTTGTACGCTACTTACCTTCTCCCACTTCGGTGAGAGAGGTTTGTTCTTTCCTTGGATATGCAGGATTCTATAGGAGGTTTATCAAAGATTTCTCAAAGATTTCAACACCCTTGTGCCGACTTCTACAAAAGGATGTGCCGTTTGTGTTTGATGACGAATGTGAGAAGGCATTCAATCACCTTAAAGAGATGTTAACTTCGGCACCTATCATTGTTCCACTAGATTGGAGCCTTCTGTTTGAGCTTATGTGCGATGCTTCAGATTATGCTTTAAGGGTTGTTTTGGGACAAAGGAAGGACAAGAAGCCACATGTCATCTACTACGCTTCCCAGACCTTGAATGATGCACAATTGAATTACTCCACCACTGAAAAAGAACACCTTGTTGTTGTGTTTGCTTTAGATAAGTTTCATTCTTATTTACTTGGAACTAAAGTAATAATTTACTCGGACCATGCAGCTTTGAAGTACTTACTCACAAAGAAAGAAGCCAAGCCAACGCTTATTCGCTAGATGCTTCTTCTTCAAGAGTTTGACATAGAAATTTGATGTGGTAAATAATAGCACTCAAATTAAACCCTCTTATTGACAATTGCAGTAAAGATGTAAGTAGGGATCGTTCTAGGCCGGGGTTTAGGAGGGATTGCTAATCTAATAAAAACTTACTCAAAGATACAAAAATATGCTTAAAAACACTTAAACAAACTCAAAGACTCTTAACTAAACTTATATGACTCAAAACAAACTCAAAAGAAACAAAACAACACAAAACAATCAAATAGACTCAAACTAGACTCTAGGACTTAATTTGGATGAAAATAGAATTGGTTTTGACTCAAAACACTTAAAAACACACAATAGGATAGATTTGACACAGCAAAGTAAAGGGGATTGGGTTTTTGACGAATTTAAGGTAAAAACAAGTACCTAAAAGACTCTAACAAAGTTTGGACGAATTTGGGGAAAACCTATGGATGATTAGCTAGCTAGAGGATTCTTTTCCACACATGATACATTTGAACACAAATTGATTTCCAGTTGCTTTCTCAATAAACCGTGAACCTTAACACCCCAGATTAACCGTGACATCGCTAATTAACCCCAGATTTTCCTTTAGTTATTGGATTGGATGACATCATTCGACAACCCAAAGCATTCTTCAAAAGTTCCCTACATGACATCATAATAGAGATACAATCAAAGATCATTACGTTCTATGAAAATCATAAGCATTCGTAACTATGACATGATGATACTCATGCTAGGAATTTAACTTAACATGATTGTGATAAACAACCTTAACTACTTGTGAATATAAGTTTGTAACGATTATGTGAAACTCCCTTATATTGTAGCATCAAATTCAAGAATGCAAAACTAAGTAGGCCTCCTTAATCAACATACACGAATAAGTTCTCAATCAAACGGTTAAGTAAATTGCATTCACAATTTATGAAATCACAACTGGAATTAATCAATTCATATCACAAATATAATACTGGTTTCAAAACCTCCCCTAGCTAAAACAGGTTTAGCCTCTCATGTTCACAACAAAACAAAGAAAACTTAAATTAAACATTTGAAAACAAAAGATAGATTACACCTAAAAACGTTCCAACAATCCAACTTAAATGCAAAAACATCCAAGGCTTCTTCTCCTCTTCTTCTTCCTTGCTATGCTGCGGCACAAAGGTTTTAGGGATGATTTTGGATGTGTTTCTGGGTTAGGAATGGATTTGGGTTGGTAAGGGAGTGCGGCAAAGTAAAGGAATGGTGTATGGATGTGTGGTTGAAGGTATGATGAAGGGAAGAGCACAGAATGATGTAAGAAAGGGGATGAAAGCTACGGATTAAGGTGTGGAAGGGTGAATGATGGCTGGTTGTGTATATGTGTGAATTAGGGTTGTACATGGGTACGGCATAGGGTTATATATTTGAGGGAAATGATCTTAACTTTTATTAAATGGTTTAGGAAAGAATTAGACCCCAAATCCACAAGGAAAATGAGACTTAAAGTTAGAATCCCAAGGAAAAATGAAATGTGTTTTAAGGCTGAAATTAAGCAAGGATTTAGAATAGAATAGGAATGTAAGGTGCGGCATTGACTAGGATTAAAAAGGAATGTGATCTTGGGACACAAAATAGGGAAGAAACAATCCTCTTGCACGGCAAGGAGAGGAAAGGGTAAAGTGGGTACGGCAAGGGCTAGAATAGTGCAAGGAAGGTTTAGTTTGTGTCCCAAAATGCATAAGAGACCTTCAATGATGCTGGAACTTAGGGACATTTAGGATTAGGAAGGGTCAAACCAAAATAGGAAACCTTGGCTTAACTTTCCTACTTCAAGTAGGAAACCTTCTTTGATTAGGAATCCTAACATCTTTGAGTCTTCTATTTTGTCCATTCCTTTTGCTCCAATCATATGCTATTTATTCTAAGCCCAATTTTGCTCCAAAAGGCTCCAAAATGCACCTTCTTGCTACTTTAACCATATGGACCTACAAATACACGAAAATAGCTCAAAATACTAAAATAACTATGAACTAACAAGTGATGGGGTTTTCACTTTTGTAATCGGACCATAGAGGCGCTGCTCAAGAAGTATAATGTCACACATAAGGTTTTGACACCTTATCATCCTTAGACAAGTGGACAAGCCGAAGTTTGCAATCGGGAGATCAAGCAAATCTTGGAGAAGACAGTTGGACCAACTTGAAAGGATTGGAGCTTGCGTTTGAATGATGCATTGTGGGCATATTGTACTGCCTACAAAACACCAATTGGAATGTCTCTTTTTCGGCTCATTTATGGGAAACCATGTCATCTTCCAGTTGAGTTGGAGCACCGTGCACATTGGGTAGTCAAGACTTTCAACATGAACATTGATGCTGCTGGCCTTCATAGGAAGTTGCAATTGAATGAGCTTGAAGAAATTGGGAATGAGGCTTATGAGAACGCTTATATTTACAAGGAGAAAACAAAGGCTGTCCATGACAAGATGATTCATGGTAAAACATTTTCTGTAGGATAGAAAATGTTACTTTTGAACTCCTTCCTTCGATTGTTTCCAAGTAAGTTGCATTCTAAAATGATTGGTCCTTTTGTTGTTACTAATGTCATAAAAAAATTTTGAAAAAAAAAAAATCGAAATTTTTTTGAGAAAAATACCAAAAAGAGTCGTTTTTGTTGCTTGTTTGTGTCTTAGGTTACCTTCCAACACAATGATGAGGATCTGGTTTTTAATGCATGATTGTTAAAGAAAGTTACAAACATGGGTGGAAGTTTGATATGCTCTGTGGTTAATACTTAATTGTAGTTGTCATTTACTAATTCGCATGTAATCACAAAGAGAAAAAAAAATAGTTTTTGTAACATGCTTGAAGGAAGAAACTCAAACTAACGCTACAACCCTGTGAGACTTGAGCCTATTCTTTGTTTGGAGAGTTATTAATATGTGATGTTCTTGCTTTCTAAAGTCATTGCATGATCTCATTAGTTCTTTGTTTGGTTGCTACTTAGAATGCTTTTTCATCATTTTAGTTCCAAATACTAGAACTCATGCCCGTTTCATTCAAAGCATAAAATTGATTGCATAACAAATAACAAGATGAAGTTGTTTGGTTACCACCAGAGCCAAA
This sequence comes from Pyrus x bretschneideri, assembly GCF_019419815.1. NCBI lineage: Eukaryota > Viridiplantae > Streptophyta > Magnoliopsida > Rosales > Rosaceae > Pyrus > Pyrus x bretschneideri. The sequence continues at coordinate 110,198 of NW_025999587.1, read as the reverse complement.
AAACCTTATCCCTTGCATATATGTTTTGTAGGTTCAACCCCTTTGAGCCTTATTTAGCCTATTTTCTTTGTTAGCTTGCATTATCCTTACCTAGCCTAGTATAGGAATATCCATACCCTTGCTCTTAAATAATAGTGAAGCATGACTTATTCGGAAGTAGTGTGTATGTTTCAAATAAAAGAAAAAGAAACAAAAAAAAAGAAAAAAAAAAAAAAAAAAAAAAGAATCTCCCCTTTGTATGGTCCAAAAATGTGAATATGACCCTAAAATTACACGAATCTCCCCTTTGTGTTTCAAGTTGGGTGCTACAATCAAAAGTTGAATTCTAAGTGTTGATTTCATTACTTTGCTTACTATCACTTTAAGAACCTTTGTTTATCCTTAACCTGTCTTTGTTAGCCAATACCTTAGCCCCATTACAACTCTTAGAATTCTATCTTGATTGTTATGCGATTCAATATGTGGTGTTTGAAATTGGTATGAGCATATGGAATCCCTAATTCTCGCTTCTAAGTAGTGGCATTTTGTTCATGAAATCATATACATGTTTGTATTAATAATTCCAGAAAGTGCCTTCTTTGTTATGACATATGTGAGTGCTAATCTACATATTTACATCAATCTTCTCACATATACTTAGTATAGGGAGTGTAGTCAGAAAATCTGTGTGAAAATATAGAGTATATCCAGTGAGGAATTGAGTGGAATCTCTAAGGCATGTTACTACTTTCAAATGTTATTTTAATTGATTAAATGCGAGCCAGTGAATAGTTACTGCAGTTAAGTATAAGCTCAAGAGTAAGGATGGCTAAAATCTATGTGAGCAGTGATTTTTAATATGTCATGTTTCATTGAAAATCCGTGAGGCAATTGTTAGAAGGTTTAGGTTTTGTTTTGTTTACTTTGTTTTGTTTAGGGACTAGCAAAAGCTAAGTGTGGGGGAATTTGATAGGAGCATATTCATGCGACTTTGTTATCTTATTTCTTTGCATTTACTTAGTTAATTTCCATTTATTATCGTAATTTAAGTTATTTTCATATTATTGTAGTCCAATTGGTAAAGATGACAATATATGGCTAAATGGAGCAATTTGGAGCAATTTTGGACTTGGATTGGATAGCATGCGTGTGGAGCAGTGGGGCTGGACGTTTTTGGTGCTTAACATGTGCTAAATATGTGGTACAATCTGGAGGAATCAAATTTGGAAGCTTGGAAGACAAGGAAATACTTAATCTTATCCAAGCTTATCCATATTTATCTCATCTTATCCAGACTTATCTTATCTTATCCAAACATTATCCACTTTATCCAATATTATCTAATATTATCTCCAACTGCAAAAGGCGTCCTTATCCTATTCTAAATACTTCCTATTTGATTCTAGGAGTCATAATCCATTCAAACACCCTAATCCTTTTTGTCATTGGTTTTTGCCGAACCCTACCCTATATATATGTATTTCTGATGCAACAATTGGGGGGAGAAAACTTGGTGCCGCAACTTGCAAGAGCCAAAGGAGAAGGATTGTACTGCATCTTGTCATTCAACCATTGGAGTTTTCAGAGTTCTTTCTATCCTTGTTTAGTTTTAATGTTTATTTTAGATTGTTTTTAAGTTATGTTGAACATGTGTAACTAAATTTATTTTTAGCTAGAGGTGAATTTGAAGCCATGATCATATGTTTTATATAAATTGATTACATCCAGTTATTGTTTCGTAAAACATGAATGTGATTTACGTATCTGCTTTATAGATAACTTATTCTTGTATGTTTATTAATGATGCATACTTAATTTGCATGCAGGGATTTGATGCTAGAATATAAGGGAATTTCACCTAATTGCTATCAACTTATATTTATAAGTAGTAAAAGTCACTAGTCATGATTGTGTTAAGTAAATTCCTGGCAGGAGTATCATGCTTTTCATAGTTACGAATGTTTTGTTAATGCTTATGATTTTTACAGAACTTAATGACCTTTGATATGTGTCTCTATCATGCTTTTCATAGTTAGGGAACTTGAGAAGGATAATTTGGTTGCGTCACTGAGTCCAATTCAATGAACTCAGGAAAGTTTGAGAGTTGATTTGTACAGTTCACAATTAATTTAGGGCATTGTCATTCATGGTTTATAGAAAGAATAACTGGAAATCGATTTATGTGCATATGTTTCATGTGTGGAGAAGAATCCTCTAACTAGCTTTTCACCCATATTCCCTTTACAACTTGATTTAATTACTGCTATTTACTTTTGTTTCTTAAAATTCGTCAAAAATCCCTCTCAATTCTTATTTTGTGTTAGTCTAGTTTAGTTTTCAATTTTTAAGTTTAATTTGTGTTGATTGGCATCCTTCCTAATCCCTGGCCTAAAATGATCCCTACTTGCTTATACTACAATTGTCTAAATTATAGGGTTTAATTTGTATGCTAGTTTTCAGTGAGATTTCCATGCAGAAAGGCATTGCTGACATCTAACTGATTTAGAAACCAATCAAATTTAGTTACTAGAGTTAGGAGAAGTCGAATGGTGACTTGTTTTGCAACCGGACTAAAGGTTTCATTGTAGTCCAGACCTTATTGCTGATGAAACCCTTTGGCAATAAGTCTGGCTTTGTATCCATCAATTGAGTCATCATGTTTTCTTTTAATACGGAAAACCCATTTACACCCCACCAAGTTTTGAGAGGAATTAGGAGGTACCAGAGACTATGTACCAGTTTGAAGTAGGGCATTAAACTTTTCCTGCATAACTTGCCTCCAATGCAAGTATTTAGATGCTTGAAAATATATAGAAGGTGTGTAATCAGGAGATAGATGAGATGGGAAAGCATGCTTGGTAGCTAAGAGAGCGTTACATTTAAAGATACCGGATTTAGACTGAGTGGTCATAGGATGAATATTAGTGATGGTGGTAGGATGGTGTATAGGTGATGGGATAGGTAAAGGATTGGAATTTGAGGGTGAAAGAGTAGGTGAAGTAGATGAAGATACAGGATCAGTATTTAATGAAGAAGAGGGTGAAGGAATATTGGAGGAATTAGTAAAGGTTAATGAGGTTGGTATTGAAGATGAATTGGAAATAGGTTGAATTGGAGAAATGTGACTCATAGTAGCTTGGGGATGATGAAAAGGAAATGTGTGTTCATCAAAGATAACATGTCTGGAAATATAAATCTTCCCTGTTTAAGCATCCAAACACTTATAGCCTTTGTGATTGAGGCTATATCCCAAGAATACACAAGGTTTGCTTTTAGGATCAAGCTTAGAGGATGTGTAAGGTTTTAACCAAGGAAAGCACCTACATCCAAAGACCTTGAAAGTTGTGTAATCTAGTGTTTTATGAAATAATGATTCCCAAGGAAAAGGTTTAACACCAGTGGGCATTCAATTAATGAGATAAAGGGTTATTGAAAAAGCTTCAACCCAATAGATGTGAAGAACCTGAGATGCTACAAGAATAGCTCTGGAAGTTTTAACTAAATGCATGTGCTTTCTTTCAGCACATCCATTGTGTTTTGGAGTATGGGGACAATTGAGTTGGTGAGATATCCCATGTGTTTGAGGGAATTTAGAGAAGGTATGATTGACAAATTCATCACCAGAGTCTGATCTCACAGTGATAATCTTGAACCCCAACATGTTTTCACCCACAGATTTGAAATGAACAAATGTACTATAAACTTCAGATTTCTACTTCAATGGAAAAAACCAAGAATACTTGGTAAAGTTATCAACCAAGATAAGATAATATCAATATCCATTAATAGAAGAAATGGGTGCAGGACCCCATACATCAGTGTGTAATAGCTCAAGAGGTTTGCTTGTGTTTTAAGGAACAGAGGTAAATGATTTTCGAGAACATTTACCTAGAGCACAACTAGAACACACAAACTTATTTATCCTATCTAAAAGAGAAATACTAGACTGAGAAGCTAGTTTATTTAAAATTTTGAAAGAAGGATGACCCAAACGTTGATGCTAGATACCCTGAGAAGCTTTAGTACTGGTCACATAAGCATGGTGATTTCTAGCAACAGAAGGTGCAAGAAATGGATAGAATCCAACTTTGACAGGGCCTTTAAAAAGCTCATTCCCAAAAGTAAAATCCTTCACAATGAAGTGAAAATGATACAGATGAATTGAGCACCAGTTATCAATTATAAATCAATTTGCAGAAATCAAATCTTGTTTCAGATTAGGAACATGCAGCATATTGTTCAAATTAAATGTATGAGCAGATGTATGAAGACTATTGTCGTCACCATTATAGACTTGCTTAGGACCATTGTAGGTTTCAGGGCTTTGAAGATTGTTGTAAGAATTAGTCATCTGAGAGCTAGTGCCAGTATCAAGAAGCCATGTAAGAGCACTGGAAGAGGTATTAGCATGACCAAGATTCATACGATAAGGACAATCAATTGCCTCATGATCAAATTGACAACATATTTCACGTGAATTTCTTCTGTTGAAATTATTGAAGTTAGATCTTGAGCCTCGATTATTCTTCTGATGGCTGTGGTGAGAGAAATTTTGACGAGAATTATAAGATTAAGAATTATTAGGGCAATTATGAGAATTTCTAGGGTGAGAAAAATTTCAATCCATGCCACGTCCTTGTGAGGAGTTGAAATTCAAGCTTTGTTGAACATAATACACCTGAGAAGTAGAGTCACCGAGTGGTGTAGGAAGAATGCCGGTGGATGAATTATAGGCTTGAAATGGCGCTGATAAAGAAACCTTCTTGTGATTTGTCAATTCAATCTCCTTACTAAGCAACAAGCCATGTAACTTATCAATGGTGGTTGAACCACGACAAAATTGAATGGCATCCACAAAAGAGTCATATTCAAGTACTAATCTATGAAGAGTGACAAAGATGAGTTCCGAATCATCAACCAGAGCACTAGCACTCGCAAGAGCATCAGCGATTTCTTCATTATGTTGAAAATAAGCAGCTGCAGTGGAATCGCCTTTAGTAATTGTCCTGAGCCGAGAACGAAGTTCATGGATGTCTGAATGAGATGCCGTCGCAAGGCGAGACTCCAATTTTTCCCAGAGGTCTCGAGCAGAGGTACCTTTAACAGTGTAGACGATGAGAGAGTCTAAGAGTGTCGAATTGATCAAGATCAGAATGTTTTAATCATTCTCAAACCACGTCACATACTGAGGATTCATAGTCGAAGTACGATTTCCTAAAGAATCAAGAAGATACTAAGGCGGCGCCACCATAAAACCATCAATAATTTCGATGAGATTATACCGACAAAAGATCGGTGAAACAAAGCACTCTAGGTCAGCCAATTTGTAGTCATCAATTTGATCGAAACCAACGAGCCAATGTTTTGGATTGTGATCGAAGAACTGAATGAATTAGGGCACGAGTTTGGGATTGAAGAATTCGCTGGAGGAGGAAGCTGCGATGTAGAATCAGAGGAAGGCGAATGAGGTGCCCCCATTGGTTATGCCTTAGGGTTTCAAGAACAGAGGTCTAGAGAATGCAGAGAAGCGAAGGAAAAAAGGATCGTCGAATGTCGTTAGACATCAGATTCCATGTTAGAATCTAGAGAGAGATTCAGTAAGAGAAATGTAGAAAGAGGGATAGTGAAATAAAATTGTGATTTTTATTCATTGAATAATATTACACTTAGGTATATATACCATCATTTACATATAGAGTAACTACCGATCTTATTGACTAAGGTACAAGAAACTCACATAACTACTCAGCATCATTTTACATTACTACCCTTAATAATGGAAGCATGGAGGGTTGGGGATAGCGAAAAACTGAGAGGCTATTTTTCTTTCAATCTTTCTAGACCTTGAGAAATGTTTGTACTTTGTACTATTATTGTTGTTTTCAAAAGCATAGCTTTATCATTTTTCTACCTTCATTTAGCTACATTTAACATTTTAAATTCTGAAATTTTGATTAAATTATAATTTTAACAATGAGGTAGATGAGGAGAACTTTTTCATTGTGTACAAAATATGGGTAGGGTAGCACATCACGAGCCATTATATAAATGGAGGGAAGTTTTATTTTTCAACTTTTTAGCAACGTGTCGCCAGGTCTCGACTTTTGCCCATCTATCTGCATCACATTTGGTTCCACAGTTCCAATCTTTAGAGATATAAACACTCTACTTCGTTTATCCTTAGGTTCTCTTATGCTGCAGACGAAGTGTATGCTAACTGGTTTGCTTTTTCGTTTATCTCCCTAGGTATTTATTCAGTTCAAAATACTTGAATTCATTCGCTAGCCCTTTAACCAGCTGCTGACATGCCTCCATCCTTGCATCTTTACTTGTGTACTCTTCAGTTGTTTGGTCGATGATGAGTTGTACATCACTGTGCACGGTTATTGAAGCAAAATTTCCTACACGACGAAATGTCTCCACAAATTTATTGACTGCATGTTCACTGAATCCTTATCAGAGGTGTCGTCAAATGGTTTTTCTCTGAAGCTTAGTTTAGGTGGGGTGGAGGGGGGTGGTACTTGCAAAAGGTACTTCGGCGCTCAAGTCATTAAGTTGAATTTGTTTTCTCTAGTCAAGGGTTTAGATTGCATCCCTTGTTCTTTGATTCCTCTCCTTATTTACAGGATTCTGATGCTTTGAGAACAAGTACCACTACATGTCCTTCTCTCCCTCTTCCTTAGTGGTTCTTCGTGGTGGAGGTAGTTATCTGCCTCTTTCTACCTTTTCCCGAGCTCTTCATGCAATGTTAGACACATTTTCCTTCCCATGTGCTAGCGAGGAGTCACGGCATATGCAGGGTTAGCATGTTTCTTGTGGGCTTTTCTCTTTATTTACCCGTCATAGGCTTGTCTTACGCAACACCATCTATTTGGATGATCGGTATAAGCTATGAGTCAAAATTGGAATTTATCTTCCCACAATGCCTCATTTTCCTCATTTTTTGGTGCATAAAATAAGGGAAAGCTGAACTTTCGATTGTATGAGGTCTATGAAATAATATTCTCTAAGCCAAGCTAAAACTTAAAGCCACTTTTGCTAAAGCCAAACCACTTACTAAAGCCAAATTTGCTAAGGCCAAATTTGCGAAGGCTACTTTTTCTAAAGCCAAATTTACAAAAGCTAAATTTACCAAAGCCACCCATTCATTTGTCTAACTTACGAATGTTTGACTATCACTCTTTTTAACTTACGAAAGTTGACTGACACTCTTTGCCTAACTTTTGAAAGCCAACCCACACTCTTCACCAAACTTACGAAAGTTGACTTAAGCCATTGACACTCTTTGCCTAACTTAAGAAAGTCAAATGACACTTTTTGCATAACTTATGAAAGTCGACTTAAGCTACTAACATTGTTTGTCTAACTTATGAAAGCCAAGTACCACTCTTTGCATAACTTACGAAAGCCACTGACGCTCTTTGCTTAACTTACGAAAGCCAACTAACACTCTTCGCATAACTTATGAAAGCCGTTGACATTGTTTGTCTAACTTACGAAAGCCAACTGACACTCTTCGCATAACTTACAAAAGCCAATTGATAACTTATGAAAGCCAAGTGACACTCTTCGCCTAACTTACAAAAGAGAAAGTCGACTGACATTCTTCACCTAACTTACGAAAGCCAACTGACACTCTTCGCCTAACTTATGAAAGCGAAATGGCATGTCCTTTTTTTCAAAAAAAAAAAAAAAAAAAAGAATTGTGTTGAAGTTAACAACATCACTATGCTCAAACAAGAATGAGGATCCTCTCCGGGTTCTTCTTTGTGAGGATCCTGGGGATCCTCAAATTGTGTTCGTTCATTGTACATCGTGCGACCATAAATCATTTTAAATAGTTTTATTTAAAATTAAATATGAATAGTACCCGACTAAAACTGACCGCACGATATATGATGAACATACACGATTTAAGGATCCCTAGGATCTTCACAAAAAGGATCCGGAAAGGATCCTCATTCCTAAAACAAAAGCATTTCCCCATTTCCCGATCACTTTTTTAATTCCCTAGGCTTGCTTCCATACACTTCCCCCAATTAATTATTCATTATTATTATTATTATTATTATTATTATTATTATTATTATTATTTTTATTCACTTACTTACTATTATATATCTACAATGACACACCTCGATCGAGATCAGGGCATGCTGGCCGTCACGTGGAAGTGACGTAACCATGTGCACAGTGCGGAAGCTAATAAAATAATGGAAATAGTACGAATAAATAAAAACTAGCATACATAAGGTAATAGAACAAGTGCTAGTGCAAGTGAGACACAAGTTCAGAGCGATAAGCCTAAAGCAGTCCGAAAGAAAATGACACAACAACAGTACACCCGAAGGTGGTCCTACGCTGGTGATCGTCTATCAGATATGCTGGGAAAGCCCTCTGGGAAACCACCGAACGTGCTAGCCAACTAGAACCTGAAGGGGCGTAAAACAAAAGCATGAGTGGGCAAAAACAAAGCTTTTCGAAAACCATTTAATAAATAAGTTCAAACCCCTCGCCGTAAAACCTGTATACTTCCCAGAAAATAGATATACACATATATATATATATATATATATATATCAATCATGCTCAAGAATATGCTATGCCAAAACCTCAAAATGAAATGCAAGTGCTCAGGTAAAATCATATCAACATCATATAACCTGTCAGCCGGAGTCACCAACGTGACCTGTACGGATGAATCTAGAGCTCAAGTCTCAATCTCACTATCTGGACCTGCACACGAGTCGGAACCACCGAAAGTGGTCTGTACGATAGGCCTGGGTGTAATACATATAAACGCTCAAGTGCTACGATCACGTAAAGGCTGGGCGAGTAATCGCGGGTCACCTACGAGTCGGAACCACCTAAAGTGGTCTGTACGACAGGATTGTGCACCTAACTTGGATCCAAGCTGAGCGTGTGGTGCGGGTTATGAGCTCTCTATGTCTCTAAAGTCACTACTGAATGTAAACATGAATCACAACTCACCTGGCACTTACCTGTGCGTCCACAACACCAATATACGTGCATATATATATAACAAATAATGCATAACAATGGCAATGCAATGCATGGCATATAACGAATAAACGATTTAAAAATCAATTTCTAGGAAAAGTATAAGTATATAGGTATATACGGAAAACCAAAAGCCCACTCACTGGTAAGTGGAAGGGTCGTAACCCCCTTGCCTCGAGTGACCACGCTCGTCCTAGGGATACGTCTCACCTATATGCGAAACAACTATAAAAACGTTAATTTTAAAGCACATAACCAACCTTTAGAAATAACTTCTCATACATTGCTCAAATGGGGTGTATGAATACACCAACGTGATCTACTCAACCTCAGAACATCCCCATATTTTTAAAATAATTTTTCACCGTCGCACACGCCCCCACGCGCAGGCACGTGCCTGGCACGCTGACGGCATCAACTGACGCCGTTAGGAATATTCCGTTATTCCTAACGGTTTTCGTCAACGATGTCAGGAATATTCCGTCAGATTTGACGGAATATTCGGTCATCTTCTCCGGCAAGCCTCCGGCGCCGGAAAATTGGGAAAATTTTAAAACGTCCTATCTTCTTCGTTTTTCAACCAAATTTCACGAAATTAGTACCAAAATGAAGCTTACAACGAGAGGAACACAATCATACCACTTTCAATTGCTAAAAACCACAAAATCTCACCTGGAAAATCACCCCAACTCTGGCCAACTTCGAAACTCGTGATCCCGACGTCCAAAACCTTCAAACGAACCACCTCGAGCCTCCTAGGGACCTCACCAAGCTCCCTCCAAGCTTGAAATTCCCTAAAACGTGAGAAATTACGTGTGCATGAACAGTACCAAAATCGGGCATCGTGGATTCGACGTGAAAACGAAGGTGTTCTTACCTGAAAAAGGTATAGTTGGACTCCTACAAGCCTCACGAGTCTGAATATGTGCTTGGATTCCACGATCTGTGAAGGTTCAATGGGTTTGTGGGTGTGTCCGTACGTTTCAAGGAAAATGGGAAGTAATGGGTGTGGCTCAAAACATGCCAACAGAAAACCCAAAACATAACACAAACGTAAAGAAATCGAACCGGGGGTAAAATAGTCTTTTAACGCGTACGTTTTAACATTCCCGGGATGGGCTGTCACATACAATATACATGTATAGTCCTTGTCAAACTTGCACACACATTTTCCTTGATAAATAACCTGTCAAATCATGTATCTACATATATAGATATGTGTGCCATCCTCCCCACACATATCTTTATGCGCGCGTGTGCACACATACACACACACACACACACACACACATATATATATATATATTATATAAGTCTGGACATACCTCATCCATCATTTATATATCTCTACACATACGCAATCTACTCTTGTTGAAATATATCTTTCTCTAGTTTATATAAATTCCATAACTAGCTACTCGAAATTATTTTAATCTAAAACAAATACTGTTAAAAAAAGGGGTCATGTGTTAAGATACAATTACATACAATGGATTTGTAATCCGAATCTCCTTAGTTTGGAATATTAAGAAGGGGTCACGTCATTCATTGACGTTGCTCGTTACCATGTGAACCAGAATAATCAAATATCATGTCCTTGTAAAGTTTGCCATAACATATTTTCTCATTCTGTTGAAGACATTCATCTTCATTTGTTGAATTACTGTATGGATATAAATTATGATATATAGATATATCATAGGGAGCGAATCCATCAAGTGCAAGGACAACCTTCAGGATTTACCAATGAAGAGCCAACTAATAATCCTAATGGCAACATGGTCAATATGATTGAGGATGCATTCCAAAAATTGGATGATAATGATAATGATCAAGATACAATGGGTTACCAAGATACAGTGTGGGGTGGTGAGGTGACTAATGCTAATAGGGTAGATTTTAATAATTATGAGAAGCTGCATCGTGAAGGCCAAAGGGAACTATACTGTGGATGTAATGAATATATAGTTTTAACATACGTTGTGGAATTGATTCACAACAAAGTTGACAACCATATGACTGACAAGACAGTTAATAAGATGTTAGTAATGATGAAGAAGATGTGTCCCCAACCCAACCACGTTCCTAAATCATTCTATGAGTACAAGACGATATTGAGAAGTCTTGGATTGGGGTATGAAAATATCCATGCTTGTTACTATAACTGTGCATTGTTTTATAAAGAACATGAAAGAAAGATAGATGTCCAGTGTGTAATGAGACAAGGTATAAGGCTAGTGCTTGTGAGCAAAGAAAGAAAGTTATGAGAAAAGTGTTGTGGCATTTTCCACTTAAACCAAGGTTGCAAAGGTTGTTCATGTCAAGACATACGAGCAAAGACATGAGGTAGGACAAGGATAAATGAGTCAATGATGTGAACACAATGAGGCATTCAACAGACTCTATTGCTTGGATCTTTGCACTTTGGAGGTAACTTTCTTTGTAAAACAGCGGAAACGTTTTCACTTACCCTAACCACCTCTTTATTCAAAGCTCTCTTCCTTGTGGTGCAAAGTTCCTTAAATTTGGCATATTTAGGCACTTGCTTGATGGCATCTAGAAGCGGAATATTGACTTGTACTTTCCTAAACGTCTTAAGAATGTCTTTGCCATTCTTCTCTTTCTTTGCTTGCATAAATCTGTGAGGAAAAGGAACATTGGGTGGAATGGGGTTAGAATTAATCAAATTTGAACCCAACTTAACTATCTTGGCTGAATTGAATGAATTGGAGGAATTAGGGTCCCTAAGTGATTGCGGCAAGGGTGTTTCTACCCTTGTCGTGGCTTTGCTTGGCTCTTTTTCTTCCAATTGCAGCTTCTCATCTTCGTTTGGGCTTGATTTGCATGGTTTTGGATTAGTGCCAACTTCTTTTCCACTTCTCAATGTGATTGCTTTGGCAGATTCGAACCCTCCATTTGGATTGACAATGATTGAACTAAGGAGCTTGCCTTGGTCTCGGAATTGCCCTACAAACTCCGTAATCTGCCCAATTTGCTTCTCCAAGTGGTCCACCCTTCTGTCTTGGTTTTGCATCGCTTTGTTTTGATTCTCTTGCCCCTGAGACAAATTGGTTAGTAACTTAATAAGTGTATCATTGTCCAAAGAAATACCTTGATTGTTTTGGGCAGGTTGTGTTTGGGTTTGATTTGGGCCGTATGGCTTGGTGTAAAACCCCGAGGGTTGTTGCCTAAAGCCCCCTTGTTGTTGAGGTTGTTGAGGTTCCCTCTACTTGAAATTTGGGTGATCTCTCTAACCCGGATTGTATGTGTTGGAATATGGATCATTCCGTGGCTAATTTTGTCTTGGAAATCCAATGGCATTTGCACTCTCCCATCCTCCATTCTCAATCAATTGAGGGCACTTTTCCGAAGGGTGTCTTTGGATAGAACACAGGCCACATACAATTGGTCCTTCTATCTTCATTCCTTCAGCCATCTGAGACACAATAGAAGTAAGATTAGCAAATTGAGATTGAATGTCGGATTGAGAACTTACCTCATGTACTTTCTGCCTTGGGGAGTCTCTTTGCCCAATTCCTTCATATTGTTGTGCATTTAGAGCACGGTTTGCAATTAGGGTCTTGGTTGCCATAGGAGTTTTGTCCACCAATGCACCTTCCGCCGAAGCATCGAGCATTTGCCTTTCAATTGGAAGAAGGCCGTCATTTGATGTTGAGGACATGATGCAACAAGGTCCTTGAAACGCTCATAGTACGCTGGAAAAGACTCTCCTTGACTTTGTTGGATGCTGCTAATTTCCTTCCTCAAGAGAATGATTCTTGAAGTGGGGAAAAATTTCTCTTGAAACGCCCTCTTCATGCTCTCCCAAGAAGTGAGCGTTGCGGGTGCTAATTCTTATAACTAATCTTTAGCCTTTTCCAATAGAGAGAATGGAAAGGCCTTCATCTTCAAAATGTTGCTATCAACATTAATTGGAGTCATGCTTGAACACACCACCTCGAACTCTTTTAAATACTTGTTTGGATCCTCGATGGATAGCCCATGGAACTTTTGGATGTGGTGCAACAAACTAGACTTCAATTCAAATTCATCGGTCTTATCTTAAGCCACCCTTGGGTATTGGATGCATAATGGTGCGGCATTGTTCATTCCCGAAGAGGAAAGCTCCTTGATTGTTCGATTGTCTGCTGCCATGCCTTGTACCTCTTCTTCCTCCTTTGCCGTGGGCTGTTTTTCCTCCTCAAAGTGAGAGGTCGAGCTAGAACTTGATGGGTTAAGTTCTGGCTCTTTCCTCTTCCTTCTCAAAGTGCGCTCAAAATCGTCGTCAAAGTCCAAGATGTTTGCACGAATTGGTTGAGAACTACGAGTCATAAACTAGTACCTACAAACAAGAAAAGAAACAAGGTCAGTAGCTAAAACAAAATATATGAAAAAGAAACAAAAAGAAACAATGGGGGATTAGCAAAGTTGCTAATCCCCGACAACGGCGCCAAAAATTTGATGTGATAAATAATAGCACTCAAATTAAACCCTCTTTTTGACAATTGTAGTAAAGATATAAGTAGGGATCGTTCTAGGTTGAGGATTAGGAGGGATTGCTAATCTAATGAAAACTGACTCAGAAATACAAAAATATGCTTAAAAACACTTAAACAAACTCAAAAACTCTTAACTAAACTTATATGACTCAAAACAAACTCAAAAGACTCAAAACAACACAAAACAATCAAATAGACTCAAACTAGACTCTAGGACTCAATTTGGATGAAAATAGAATTGGTTTTGACTCAAAATACTTAAAAACACACAATAGGACAGATTTGACTCAACAAAGTAAAGGGGATTGGGTTTTTGAAGAATTTAAAACAAAAACAAGTAACTAAAAGACTTAAACAAGATTTGGACGAATTTGGGAAAAACTATGGATGATTAAATAGCTAGAGGATTCTTTTCCACACATGATACATTCAACCAAAAATTGATTTCCATTTGCTTTTTCGATAAACCATGAACCTCAACACCCTAGATTAACCGTGACATCACTAATGAACCCTCAGATTCTCCTTTAGTTATTGGATTGGATGACATCATACGACAACCCAAAGCATTCTTCAAAAGTTCCCTACATGACATCATAATAGAGATACAATCAAAGATCAATACGTTCTATGAAAATCATAAGTATTGACAAAGCACTTGTAACTATGACATCATGATACTCATGCTAGGAATTTAATTAACATGATTGTGAAAACAACCTTAACTACTTGTGAATATAAGTTTGTAACGATTATGTGAAACTCCCTTATATTCTAGCACCAAATTCAAGCATGCAAATTAAGTGGGCCTCCCTTATCCATCAAACGGTTAAGTAAATTGCATTCACAATTTATGAAATCACAACTAGAATTAATCAATTCATATCATAAACATAATCATGGTTTCAAAGTCTCCCCTAGCTAAAATGGGTTTAGCCTCTCATGTTCACAACAAAACAAAGAAAATTCGAATTAAACATTGAAAACAAAAGATAGATTACACCTAAAAACGTTCCAACACTCCAACTTGAATGCACAAACGTCCAAGGCTTCTTCTTCTCCTTTTCTTCCTTGCTATGTTGCGGCACAAGAGTTTAAGGGTGATTTTGGATGTATTTCTGGGTTAAGAATGGATTTAGGTTGGTAGGGGGTGCGGCATTGACTATTTATTTGAAGGAAAGAATCCTATCTTTTATTACATAGTTTAGGAAAGGATTAGACCCCAAATCCACAAGGAAAAGGAGACTTAAAATCAGAAACCAAAAGGGAAAAGGGAAGGAAACTTGCGGCCAATAAAGAGTAAGAAAGGGAATGTGTTTTAAGGTTGAAATAAGGCAAGGATTTAGAATAGAATAAGTATGTAAGGTGTGGCCTTGAATAGGGTGAAAGAGGAATATGATCTTGTGATATAAAAAAGGGAATAACCATTCCCCTTGCACGGCAAGGAAATGCCAATCTTAGGGAAGGCATGGCAAGGGAAATAAGGATGCAAGGAAAGCTTAATTTGTGTCCTAAAATGCATAAGAGTCCTTCAATGTTGCTGGAACATAGGGCTTTTAGGATTAGGAAAGGTCAAACCAAAATAGGAAACCTTGGCTTAACTTTCCTACTTCAAGTAGGAAACCTTCTTTGATTAGGAATCCTCACATCTTTAGGTCTTCAATTTCGTCCATTCCTTTTGCTCCAAGCATATGCTATCCATTCCAAGTCCAATTTTGCTCCAAAAGGCTCCAAAATGCACCTTCTTGCTACCTTAGCCAAATGAACCTATAAACACACGAAAATAGCTTAAAGTACTAAAATAACTATGAACTAACAACACAATTATAAGAAAACAAGCTAACTAAGTTGCCTAAATATGCTCCTATCAGGAATGGCGTTATTTCCGCTATGAGAGCAAAAAGGTTATTATCGAAAGATTGTTAGGGATATTTAGCTCATGTGGTGTTGAATGATGTTGGTCCTAGTAGTGTGGAGAATGTGAAAGTAGTCAGGCATTTTCCTGATGTATTCCCTGATGAGTTACCTAGTTTGCCGCTAGACACGAGATGTGGAGTTCACTATTGATTTGCTTCCAGGTACGGATCATATATCTTTGACTCCTTACAGAATAGCTCCTGCTGAATTGAGGGAATTGAAAATTCAATTGCAGGAATTAGTTGATAAATGTTTTATTTGGCCTAGTACTTCACCCTGGGGAGCTCCAGTGTTATTTGTGAGGAAGAAAGATGGGACCTTAAGGTTATGCATTGATTATAGGCAATTAAATCGAGTAACAATTAAAAACCGTTATCCATTGTTGTATATAGATGATTTGTTTGATCAGCTTTGAGGTGCTTGTGTGTTTTCTAAGATTGATTTGAGGTCTGGTTATTACCAGTTGAAGATCAGCAGTGAGGATGTCCCTAAGATAGTTTTCAGGACTCGTTATGGTCATTATGAGTTTTTGGTGATGCCATTTGAATTAACGAATACACCAGCAGTGATGAATCGAGTATTCTAGCCATATTTAGACAGTTTTGTCATTGTCTTTATTGACGATATTCTGGTATACTCTAAGTCTAAATCAGAGCATGTTCGACATCTCACCTTGGTGTTGAAGAGATTGAGGGAACACCAATTGTATGCTAAGTTTAGCAAATACCAATTTTGGTTGGATCAAGTGGCATTTTTGGGACACGTCATATCTACTCAAGGTATTCAGGTGGATACTGAAAAAGGTAGCAGCAGTGGAGAATTGGAAGCAACATTGAACCGTCACTGAGGTACGGAGTTTTCTTGGCTTAGCAGGATATTACAGATGGTTTGTTCAAGATTTTTTGATCGTTGTTTTGCCACTGATGAGGTTGACTAGAAAAGAGGTTAAATTTGAGTGGGATAATAATTGTGAGTAGAGTTTCCAGCGGTTGAAGTATTATCTCACTCATGCACCTGTTTTAGCACTCCAAAATGATAGTGGTAATTTTAAGGTCTACAGTGATGCTTCATTGAATGGTCTGGGATGTGTGCTGATGCAACATGGTATTGTGATTGCTTATGCTCCACGACAATTAAAGCCTCATGAGAAGAATTACCCTACACATGATTTGGAGTTAACAGCCATCATTTTTGCCCTGAAGATTTGGAGACATTATCTTTATGGAGAAAAATGTAAGATTTTTACGAATCATAAGAGTCTTCAATATCTCTTCACTCAGAGGGATCTTAATCTTCGACAGCGGAGATGGTTGGAACTGCTTAGTGATTATGATTGCACGATTGACTATCACCTTGGTCATGCAAATGTGGTGGCTGATGCACTTAGCAGAAAATCTCAAGGCTGTATTGATGCTTTGTATGCTTGTCATGTTTCTTTTCTGGCAGACTTAAGATCAACTGGAGTGAAGCTAGTGGTAGAAGATCGGGAAGAAGCCTTACTTGCTAATTTTCAAGTTAGGCCAATTTTAATTGGTCGTGTACTTGAAGCCCAGATGGATGATGAAGAAATCCAGGAGTTAATTGAAGCCAGTAGTCAGGGGAAAAAGAAAGATCTTAGAGTTCGGGAGACTGATGGCATGCTTATGCACGAGAATAGAATGTACATGCCAAATAATGCAGAATTAAAGAAAGAAATTTTGGATGAAGCACATTGTTCGGCTTATGCAATGCATCCTGGAGGTACTAAAATGTATCATACCATTCGACCATTTTATTATTGGCCGGGTATGAAAAGAGAAATTGCTGAGTATGTGAGTAGGTGTGCCATTTGTCAGCAGGTTAAAGCTGAAATGAAGAATCATTTTGGGTTGATGCAGCCACTTCCCGTTCCAAAGTGGAAATGGTAAAACATTACTATGAATTTTGTGTACAAGCTTCCTCATACACATAATGGTTATGACGGCATTTGGGTTATAGTTGATTGGCTTACTAAGTCAGAATATTTTATTTCAGTGAGGGAGAAGTATTCTTGAAGCCGATTAGCTGAATTATTCATATTGAAGATTGTGAAGTACCATGGAGTTCCTGTTAATATTGTTTCAGATCATGATCCCAGGTTTACTTCTAAGTTCTGGGTGGCATTTCAGGAGGCTCTGGGATCGAGGTTACTTTATAGTACAAGATATCATCCTCAGATAGATGGACAATCAGATAGGACTATTCAGACGTTGGAGGATATGCTGAGATCTTTCGTTTTACAGTTTGGTGACGCTTGGCACAAGCGGTTAGATTTGATGGAATTTGCCTATAACAATAATTTACATCCAAGTATTGGTATGGCACCATTTGAGGCACTTTATGGTAGATCTTGTCGTACACCTTTATGTTGGTCAGAGGTTGGTGAAAGAGTTTTGGAGGGCTTGAGATAGTGGAGGAGACTACTCAAAATATTCAGGTGATTAAGTCTAACCTAAAAGCGGCCCAGGATTAACAGAAGAGCGTAGCAGATAAACATGCCACTGACAGAGTGTATAAAGTGGGTGATTGGGTATTTTTAAAGCTTTCACCGTGGAGAGGTGTGGTATGGTTCAGAAAGAAAGGTAAGCTAAGTCCTAGGTATATCGGACCATATATGATCACCGAGAAAGTCAGTGAAGTTGCTTATAGGCTTGAATTGCCTCTAGAGTTATCTAAAGTGCAAGATGTGTTCCATGTTTCCATGCTTCATCATTATGTTTCAGATCCGTCGCATGTTATTCCTCCTCAACCTTTGGAAATTAATCCAGATTTGACTTATGATGGGAGCCAATGACTATCCTGGATTGGAAAGATAAAGTTCTGAGGAATAAGACACTGCGTTTGGTGAAAGTTTTGTGGAGGAATCACTCGGTGGAAGAAGCTACTTGGGAGACAGAGGAACGTATGAAAAAGATGTATCCATGCTTGTTTTTATGATTACTAGTTGTTTGTATTTATTGTGTGAATTTCAGGGATGAAATTTTCTTAAGGGGGTAGGTTGTGACAGCCCATCCCGAATTATTTGTATTAATGGCATGAAATGTCTATTTTACCCTTGGACGTTATGTAGTGTTGTGCGGTTTTACTTTGGATGTGGACTATTTATGTTAAGTCCCTAATATTTTGGAACCAATTAGGAACTTAGACTCAGGTTTTGTTTTCTTTTGTTTTGGTTGGTGATAGGAGCATATTTAGGTGACTTACTTAGCTTGTTTTCGTGCATCTATGTTGTTAATTCATAGTTGTTTTAGTAGTTTAAGCCATTTTCGTGTGTTTTTAGGTTCATATGGCTAAGGAAGCAAAAAGATGCATTTTGGAGCATTTTGGAGCAAAATTGGGCTTGGAATGGATAGCATATGATTGGAGCCAAAGTGTTGGACGAATTTGAAGGCCTTGTATTCATTTTGGACATAAAACAAAGGGCCTAGCCCATTCTCTCTTAAACCAACCCCAAGGCCATGCATTTCCTTCCAATTCCAAAGCCCACAATCACTTCAAAAGCCATGCAAAGAACCATCCATTCCATCAAAAACAATCCATCAATTCACATGCAAAACCACCATTAACACACATGCACCCAAACAAAGCCAACCTAGCTAACCCTACATGCATTCTTTATGCCACTCTTCATCATTCCACCATTCATTCTTTATTCCACAAACAAGTCACATGCATTTCCACCTTCCTACTTCATCATTTCACCACATTCTCCCTCTTTAACTCATTTCATTATTCATTCACTTTGCATTCATTCAATTCCACCCCACATGCACCCTTTATTCTTCATCATTGCAACCATGGCACATTTACACCAACAAAACAACTCCCATGCCATGGCCTACTCATATTCTCATTTCCTTTCCAACATCTCACATGCATTTCCACCTTCCTACTTCATCATTTCACCACATTTTCCCTTTTATTTCCACATGCAATTCTTCATCATTGCAACCACAAACACCTTAAACAAATAGCCATATACATCTCCACTCCTCCTATAAATACCCTTGCATTCATTCATTCAAGGATCATCTCATTCACAACACAACACAACACCACAAACACATCCACCTTCCTTCGCCGTGAGTCTCCCTTAGAATCCAAAAACCATCTTCCATTTCCACCACTCCTCATCCATTTCCATAATTTCCCAACACTTCCATCCCCCCAACCAACTATCCCTAGACCTTATGCTACAATAAAGAGGAAGATAAGAGGGCCTAAACGTTCATACAATTCAAGATTGAGTTGTTGGAATGTTTAGGCGTTTCTTTGATTTCAATGTTTAATTTCAATTCTCTTTGTTTTGTACGTATGAGGAAATAAACCCCCTTTAGCTAGGGGGTGATTCAAAACTATGTTTATGTTTGTAATATGATTTGATTACTTTTAATTACGTTTCATAAGTTGTGAATTCAATTTGTTTAACTGTTTAATTGATAACCTATTTATGTATGTTTATTAAGAATGAACGCTTAATTTTCATGCATGAATTTGACGCTAGAATATAAGTGAGTTTCACGTAATAGTTATGAACTTATATTCACAAGTAGTGGAGGTTGCTTATAAACAATCGTGTTAAACATATTCTTGGCATAAGTTTCATGCAATCATAGTAACGAATGCCTCGTCAACACTTATAGTTTTCATGATGCTTAATGATTCTTGCTTGTATCTCTATTATGCAATTCATATAGGGAACTTGTGAGGAATGCTTTGGATTGTCGTATGCAATCATCCAATTCATTAACTTAAGGAAAACTTGACGGTTAATTTAAGCGGACCTAATTAACCCGGGGCGTTGAGAATTCATGGTTTATTGAAAAGCAATTAGACATCGTTTTGTATGCAAGTATAACATATGTGGAGATGAACCCCTTAGCTAGCTTCCCATCCATTCATTTCCGTCAAATCCATATTTACAATTTGTTTTATTTCCAAGTCTCCATTTTTAGTTTAAAGTCTTCCAAATCCAATCCCCCTTTACTTTATTGTTCAATTTAGTTAGAAATCAATTTAGTTTGTGTTTTTAAAGCATTTTGAGTCTTTTGGTTTGTCTTAGTGTTTTAACGTTTAGTTTCACATTCTTTGAGTCTAGTTTAGTGTTTTATCTTGTTTTTACGTTTTTGAGTCAGTTTCCAAGAGATTAACAATCCCTCCTAATCCCCGGTCCAGAACGATCCCTACTTATACTTATACTACAATTGACAAAAAGAGGGTTTAATTTGTGTGCGTATAAATTTTCGCATCAAATTTTGGCGCCGTTGCCGGGGATTAGCAACTTTGCTAATCCCTTGGATTGTTTTATTTTCGTTTGTTTTTATTTTTCCAGATTCTTAAATTTGTTTTGTTTCTTGTTTTAGGTACTAGTTCATGACTCGGAGTTCTCATCCGATTCGTGAAAATATCCTGGAGTGATTGGGTTCTTCGTCCGGCTGCAAGACGTAAAAGAAAGCGCTACTTGGGAGGCAACCCAATACAGTAAATAAAACAAAGCTTGTTCATTGATTTTTTCGATAAATTACAATTGTATCTAAACATGGCAGAAAGATGGAGCCTTTACAAAGGTTGTGTACGTGAGGCCTCACTACGTGGCAACACTCTCGGAGCAAGAGGCATCGGAGCAGGAAGCATCGGAGCAAGAGGCATCAGAGCAGGAGGCATCGGAGCAGGAGGCATCGGAGCAAGAGGCATCGGAGCAGGAGGCATAGGAGCGGGAGGCACCGAAGATAGATCATTCAAGGCCCCAAACCTTGGTGGAACGCTGGATGACCCAGGAAAGAGGTGCCTCTGGAAGAAAGCTGCAAACCGTTGACGGTCATCAAGCTCATCAAGCTTCCTCTTCATGCCTGTTGAATAATTGTTGGCAAGCACGTGCAAACTTCAGTTCTCGTACTTAAGCTGTTTGATCTCCTGCTTAAGACTCTCCACCTCCACCATCAAGGATTCAACCTGACGGGAGCGAGCAAGAAGGTGTTGGCCCATGTTGGACACAGAGCCAGCGCACTGAACACTCAGAGCCAGGGATTCTTGAACGGCCAACTCATCGGACCGTCCTGAAAGCAGCTGACTGTCTTTGGGAGTGAGGAGGTTCCGAGCCACTATCGTAGCCGTTGTGGGATCCGTCATCACAGAGTCCTCATCTGTAAGAGGACCATGGGAAGATAAGAAAGACGGGCACCATACCTTACCCTGACGAGGCGCGACCGGGTCACTGCTTAGACTCAAATCTAAGCAAATGTTCGATGGGTTGGATGAGCTAGCCATTGTTCAAGAAGTTAAAAGAAAAGGGTTGGATGGAGGAAAATCTCGACGAGCCGAAGATGATTTTTGGGAAGTCTTCAAAGTGTGCAGATAGAGGTGATCAATCACCTCTATTAAAGGATAGGCGACACAATCACCAATTCAGCATTGAAGAGACACTGCTCTTCAAAAACCGGATTTTCTAGCGTAAAGATCGCCAGCTCTTCAGACGCAATCCAAGCTTTTCAGAAAGCGTGTGCAAATTTGTCAAAAGCTCCCAGCTTTTCAGAAGACGCGTGGAAGGCGAGAAATCAGCTGCACACTTTAGCCGACAAACGTGGGTGACAAAGCCGAAAGCTCCCGGCTTTCCAGAAAGCGAGTGCAAATTTGTCAAAAGCTCCCGGCTTTTCAGAAGACGCGTGCCACTTTGTCAAAAGCTCCCAGCTTTTCAGAAGACGCGTGGAGGACATTGCCGCATCCGCACTGCCATTTGCCATTACAATTCCTATATACATCAACCTTCATGGCAAGGCATACACCCACAATTGCATAATTTTCCTTCTCGGCCGAAAAATGTAAGCTGCAACCAACCCTCTCAAACATGCTCAGATTTCTCCTTCTCTTGAGATCACACTTTCAAACATGGATGTATCCCCCAAAGAAGATACCAAATGCCTGCAGTACGAATGAGGAAGATGAAACGGTGGATCGAAGCATGTGGATTCATTTGCTGCCTCTTCGAAAGCAAAGGTATCTCATATCATCAAGGGCAAAAGCAAAGGTATCTCATATCATGCTCTTTCCCTGTCTTTTCCTTTGTCCTTGATATTACTTGCATGGCAAAGTTAAAGAAGCAATCAGCCGGCACTTGGAGTCTATCTGGACTCTATTCCCTGGTTGCTTACCTAGCTTTGCTGAGCTATCCTCTAACCCTCTTCAATATGAATTGGAGAGATTGAACAAAGAAACAGATAAGAGGAGGAAGCTCAGACCTTCGGGGGAGACCAAAGGAAGCCTGCTGCCCAGTTCAAGAGTAGCACAAAGGAAAATCAACGATGGGAGCAGCGCAGTTTAAGAGTAAGCCTGTGGAATCACAAAGATCCAAGCCTCACTGCAATCACCAAGGAGAAGATGGAACGAAAACTCCATAACCAGATTTGCATCTCTAAACTCTTCTCTTTGTTAGATACATTCTGCCATGTTTAGTATGTTTAATTGCTGTTTATATGTTTGTTTGTTTGTGTTTAGTGTGGTTTTTAACATTGAGGACAATGTTTGTTTTAAGTGTGGGGGAGTTACTAAAGTGTTTTGATGCAAATTCGTAGTGTTTTATCCACCATAACTTCAAATGTTGTTTCTTGCTGTTTTTAAGTGTGTTTAGTGTGTTTTGACTTAAAAATTCGAAAATCACATAAAAATTTGAAAAACATGTTTTGAAAAGCCTAAAAAGAGTGTTTTGAGTCGTTTTTGTGTCGTAGGTCACCTTCCAACACAATGATAAGGATTTGGTTTCTAATTGCATGACTGTTGAAAAGAGTTATAAACACGGAGAAAAGTTTGATTTACTCTTGGTATATGCTTGGTTATGGTTATAATGTATGACTTCACATGCAATCATAAAAGAAAAAAAAAAAAATTAGTTATGTAACATGCTTGAAGGAAGGAACTCAAACAAACGCTACAACCCTGAGAGACTTGAGCCTATAACGTTCTTTGGAGAGTATAATCTGTGATTTCTTGTTTTCTAAAGTTGTTGCATGATCTCATTATTCTTTGCTTGGTTACTACTTAGAAGGCGTTTCATCATATAGTTCCAAATGCTAGAACTCATGCCCATTTCATTCAAAGCATGTTATTGATTTACATAACATATTCAAGATGAAGTTGTGTAATTGCCACCATAGCCAAATAACCTCACTTCCCATATTTCGTATATGTTGTAAGTTTTACCCCCGTTGAGCTTTGTTTAGCCTTTATTCTTTGTCAACCCACATTATCCTCACCTAGCCTAGTTTAGGACAATCCACACCTTTGTTCTTAGAAGATAGTGAGCATGACTTAAATGAATTCCTTTTGAGTTACATTATGCAAGAAAATGAGTGTGGGAGAAGGAATGCTTGTTCTTAAGTATGTTTTGAGTTTCAAAAGAAAAGAAAAACAGAAAAGAAAAGAAAGAAAGAAAAAAAGAGCTTGAAAAAAAGGAAAGAATGAGTGATTGAAGTAAGGGCTCAAAACACCAATTCTGGCCCTAAATTGTCTCCCTTGTCGTTCCAAAGTTGAGTTTTCATTCAAAAGTGAATTCTAAGTTGATTCAATTGCCTTGCTCACTATTTCTTTAAGAACCTTTGTTTTCCATATCCCTTCTTTGTTATCCACACGCCCCAAGCCCCATTACAACCTGTGACTTCAATCTTGAGTGTTATGTGTTTCAATTTGTGGAGTTTGAACTTGGTATGAGCATATGGTGTCACTGGTTCTCGCGTCTAAGTAGTAGCATTCCATTCATGAGATCATAATCTAAACATGCTTATTAACTCCAAAAATTGCGTTCTTTGTGATACATATATGTGAGTGTTCGTTTTCATGTTTACATCAATCTTCTCACATATGACTAGATTAGGGTGTGTAGTTAGAAAATCTGAGTGAAAATTGAGTGCATATCTTGTAAGGAATTGAGCAAATTCTCTAAGGCATGTTACTACATTCAAAACATGGTTTTAAATGCTTAATTGTGAACTAGTATGTGGTGACTATGATTAAGAATGTACTTAAGGGTAAAGATGGCTAAATTCTGTGGGAATAATAATTTTTCACTTGTCATGTGCATTGGAAATCCCTAAAACGATTGTTGGAAGGTGTAGGTTGTGTTTTACGTGTTTAGTGTCGTTTTGTTTATTTGTTTTTATTCTGTTTTGCTCGAGGACTAGCAAAAGATAAGTGTGGGGGAGTTTGATAGGAGCATATTTAGGCGACTTACTTAGCTTGTTTTCGTGCATCTATGTTGTTAATTCATAGTTGTTTTAGTAGTTTAAGCCATTTTCGTGTGTTTTTAGGTTCATATGGCTAAGGAAGCAAAAAGATGCATTTTGGAGCATTTTGGAGCAAAATTGGGCTTGGAATGGATAGCATATGATTGGAGCCAAAGTGTTGGACGAATTTGAAGGCCTTGTATTCATTTTGGACATAAAACAAAGGGCCTAGCCCATTCTCTCTTAAACCAACACCAAGGCCATGCATTTCCTTCCAATTCCAAAGCCCACAATCACTTCAAAAGCCATGCAAAGAACCATCCATTCCATAAAAAACAATCCATCAATTCACATGCAAAACCACCATTAACACACATGCACCCAAACAAAGCCAACCTAGCTAACCCTACATGCATTCTTTATGCAACTCTTCATCATTCCACCATTCATTCTTTATTCCACAAACAAGTCACATGCATTTCCACCTTCCTACTTCATCATTTCACCACATTCTCCCTCTTTAACTCATTTCATTATTCATTCACTTTGGATTCATTCAATTCCACCCCACATGCACCCTTTATTCTTCATCATTGCAACCATGGCACATTTACACCAACAAAACAACTCCCATGCCATGGCCTACTCATATTCCCATTTCCTTTCCAACATCTCACATGCATTTCCACCTTCCTACTTCATCATTTCACCACATTTTTCCTTTTATTTCCACATGCAATTCTTCATCATTGCAACCACAAACACCTTAAACAAATAGCCATATACATCTCCACTCCTCCTATAAATACCCTTGCATTCATTCATTCAAGGATCATCTCATTCACAACACAACACAACACCACAAACACATCCACCTTCCTTAGCCGTGAGTCTCCCTTAGAATCCAAAAACCATCTTCCATTTCCACCACTCCTCATCCATTTCCATAATTTCCCAACACTTCCATCCCCCCAACCAACTATCCCTAGACCTTATGCTACAATAAAGAGGAAGATAAGAGGGCCTAAACGTTCATACAATTCAAGATTGAGTTGTTGGAATGTTTAGGCGTTTCTTTGATTTCAATGTTTAATTTCAATTCTCTTTGTTTTGTACGTATGAGGAAATAAACCCCCTTTAGCTAGGGGGTGATTCAAAACTATGTTTATGTTTGTAATATGATTTGATTACTTTTAATTACGTTTCATAAGTTGTGAATTCAATTTGTTTAACTGTTTAATTGATAACCTATTTATGTATGTTTATTAAGAATGAACGCTTAATTTTCATGCATGAATTTGACGCTAGAATATAAGTGAGTTTCACGTAATAGTTATGAACTTATATTCACAAGTAGTGGAGGTTGCTTATAAACAATCGTGTTAAACATATTCTTGGCATAAGTTTCATGCAATCATAGTAACGAATGCCTCGTCAACACTTATAGTTTTCATGATGCTTAATGATTCTTGCTTGTATCTCTATTATGCAATTCATGTAGGGAACTTGTGAGGAATGCTTTGGATTGTCGTATGCAATCATCCAATTCATTAACTTAAGGAAAACTTGACGGTTAATTTAAGCGGACCTAATTAACCCGGGGCGTTGAGAATTCATGGTTTATTGAAAAGTAATTAGACATCGTTTTGTATGCAAGTATAACATATGTGGAGATGAACCCCTTAGCTAGCTTCCCATCCATTCATTTCCGTCAAATCCATATTTACAATTTGTTTTATTTCCAAGTTTCCATTTTTAGTTTAAAGTTGTCCAAATCCAATCCCCCTTTACTTTATTGTTCAATTTAGTTAGAAATCAATTTAGTTTGTGTTTTTAAAGCATTTTGAGTCTTTTGGTTTGTCTTAGTGTTTTAACGTTTAGTTTCACATTCTTTGAGTCTAGTTTAGTGTTTTATCTTGTTTTTACGTTTTTGAGTCAGTTTCCAAGAGATTAACAATCCCTCCTAATCCCCGGTCCAGAACGATCCCTACTTATACTTATACTACAATTGACAAAAAGAGGGTTTAATTTGTGTGCGTATAAATTTTCGCATCAGTTGGCTGCCATCTGGACCACACATATGCACACACCCCTAAACCCTTTCCTGTTGACCCTCTCTCTCTCATCTTTCTCAAATTTTCTGGCATTTCCATACAACCCGCACAGACAAACCTTCAACCAACCAGTTCAAGCATGGATTGAGGTTTCAAAGTTAACATTCAGACCCCTTGCAAGCCTAGGAGTTGATCTATACCTTTGTTTGGACTTAAAACCTTCGAAAACCCTAGTTTCTCGCAAGCTCCGATTTGGATACTGTTCACGCAATTGTGATCGTGAAGTTTTTAGAAGTTTTTAAGCTTCTAGGGAGCTTTAGAACGTCTTCACAAAGCTCAGAAAAGAAAAACGAAGTGTTTTGGACGTCGGGAAGTTGAGTTGGCGAGTTTCAAGTTTGGCCAGATTTTTGTGGGTTTTTCTAGCAAGATTTTGTTGGATTTAAGTCCTAAAAGTGGTAAGGATTCGTTCTAGTCATTGTAAGCTTCATTTTGGTACAAATTTCATGGAATTTGGTTGAGAAATGGAAAAGATATGAAGTTTTAAAGTTTTTCCACAAACCAGCGAAAATTCAAGTTGTAGATGGCGGCCCTGACGACGGCGACCGGTGAGGCTCGCCAGAGAAGGAGATGAATATACCGTCAAAGTTGATGAAATATTCTAACGACATAAGGTAACGCTGTTAACTTCTGTTAAGGTTTTAACGGAATATTCCTAACTGCCGTTAACTGTTCCGTTAGGGTTGGCCGCGCATAAGGGAGTGTCTGGCCGTGCCTTGGCCAGCGCGTAGCGGCCCGTGGGTGGTCGGATAATTTTTCAAAAAATATAGCGATGTTTGTGGTGTTGAGTAGATCACGTTGGTATATTCAAACACCCCATTTGAGCAATGTATGAGATGTTATTAGCTAGTTTCGTTTATGTTCTTTAAATTAACGTTTATATAGTTGTTTCACATATAGGTGAGACCTATCCTCAGGACGAGCGCAGTCAATCGAGGCTTGGGGGATATAACCCTTTCACATACCAGTGAGTGGGCTTTTGGTTTTCCATATATACCTATATACTTGAGATTTTTCCCAGAAAATTGATTTGAATGAAATTATGTTGAAATGCCATGCCTATTGATTTTTGCTTAGACTATAAATTTGTATGATATGTGCATATTGTTATTTGACGCGGTGGACGCTGAGGTAAGTACCAGTGAGTTATAGATTGTTTATGTGAATTGATGATTATGTGAGATGTGTAGAGAGCTCATAAAAGTCAGATGTGGTGGTAGCAGGGGAGATACACACACACACTTTCTAATTTCATCTCGATTAGTGAGTTATAAACTGCTATCATATATGTACAATATACATATATTGTCCTTCTCAAACCTGCACGCACTTTTTCGTGATAAACAACCTGTCAAACCTGCATGTATCAACATATATAGATATGTGTGCCTCCTCCACACACATATCCTTATGCGCACACATATACATGTATATATTATATAAGTCTACACACCTCATCCATACATTTATATATCTCTGCACACTTACACTCATACACACACACACACACACATATTTCTATTTCTTTGTGCACATACACATCCATTTTCGAACTCGCAAACTTCAAGCTCAGGTCAGCATGCTTTATAATTTCTTTCACAATTAAATTCTGCCATCACGTGCACTTCTTCAACTCTGGAACATGTGCTCTAGAGCAAGTAGCAGTTACATTCTTCTTTCACTTTTGGTTGTCAATTTGTCGTCTCCCGTCGGAATAACCTCGATTGCGATTACACTGAAATATAAGTGAGAAAATGACAACTCTGTTACACGTCTTATCCCATCCATCAGGTTGTCCATAGCCTTTGTCCCCTTAATTAGAGTATCATCCATCGGTATGGATGAATGTTAAAGTCCAAACTTCACATACATTTATGTTCCCTCCCATACATAGACTTTCTCTTCTTATAAATTGCTCTTCTCCTTGCCACGTGATTTCCTACACTTTTCTTCACTTCCTTTGCTCAGTTCTCCAATAAACCTGTGGTTTCTTGTTTCACTGTGACCTCTTGACTTACACGTAATTTTTTATTTTGAACTTCTATCTTTGGGATTGTCAAATATTTCAGAACTTCCACTTAATTTTTAAGGGATCCAAATTCCTCTTCTGACTACCTTCTCAACTTGATTCCAATTGGCAAACCTCGCCTCCTATTTCTCATGATGCACCCATTGGCCTAAATATGGTGGGACTCTACTGCACTTTGAGATCATTAGGATCCATGACCAATATCATGTTTCAGATGACATGTATCTCAGTCCACTTCCTAGTAGAGCCGATATGTATTCGGGTTCCGAAATTCATCCCAAGTTCATCGTTTATCTCCAGATCACTTAGGAGCCATTAGTTTCTTGCTCCACCCCATGATCCATCTCATTCTATTCTTCATAAACACTCACCCTATGCAGCTGAACCCGAACTCTTACTTGGTTATGTCGACCTTCCTAGCCTTGGGTTTGAAGCTGGGCAAATCCCTAGGTTTTGGTGACACACTCAGACCCAAAATGTCCACTAAGACTCCGGATCAAGCTGTGCTGGCCGACACCTGGAAGGTGACGAAGCCATAAAGTGTAGTATCTTTGGGTTAAACTCAAACAATAAATAACTAATTAAATAAGTAAATACAAATGCTAACGGAAAAGGACCTACTTGTTTACTTGCTTATCAAACATAACAAATAAGTTATGGAGGCAACAATGAGTTATCGATATCACGGGTTGCAGATCGATAACATTAGCATTTGTATTTGCTTATTTAATTAGTTATTTATTGTTTGGGCTTAACCCAAAGATACTACACTTTATGGCTTCATCACCTTCCAGGTGTCAGCCAACATAGCTCGATTCGGAGTCCTAATGGACATTCTAGATCGAGGTGTGTCATTTAGAGATTTCCTCTATCTCTTCGACTTGATCTCAATTAAGAGCAAAACTAGTTTCTTTAATTTTAAAACTAGATACCACAAGAAATTCTTATCATTGGATCCCTCAAGAGCTAAAGATTGGAAGAAATGCCCTCTTTTGATTTTGAAGAATTGGAAGGCTCTTTAGTTGTCTCAACTATCTGTCCCTTCTGCTTTTGGTCCTTAACCTGGTATATAAATTTACTTTTGATATTAATCTTTCTCTAAATATGTAAACATAATTTACCATGACCTTCTTTTGTAGCTTTATCGGATGGCCCTGAACAAATCATCTCGAAAGGCCGAAAATGTTGGCTAAAAAGGTTCGTAATGAGGAAGATATGGAGCCCTAGAAAAGTTGTCGATACTCTTACTCAAATCGCCTTTTTCCATGACTCTATCATCTACTTCCAGTATTGTTTGGTTGGTCGATTATTGTCCCTTGACACCCTACTTAAATCTCTCTTTGCTCTTAATATTAAGCTTCAATTCAATATACTCTTCCCTTCCTAGGTTAGACTCCCAAACAAAAGGCTAAAAGGAAGAAGATGAAAGAGAGGAAGACGAGGAGACAGAGCATATGAAAACGGACTCTGACTTGGATTATTCTCTCACTATGGCTTTGCCGCCTCATGACCTTCCCATGTCCACCCTTGCTGCATTGCCTCCTCGTGACCTACCAGTGCCCAGATTTGTAGGTAGGTTGGATAAACAACATTTGATGGATAGATCCAAAATGTCAAGGTGTAATACGACCCCTGCCACCCCAACTACCATTGCATGGGTGCAGGGGTCATAGAGAAGATATTTGGTAAATCATGGCTAGACTTTTTGCATCTATCCAACAAAGGTCGTTTATCAGACCTGCCTACAAATCTAGGCACAAGTACATCAAGAGGAGGCTATGCAGCAAGGTTGGATGCGGGAAGCTCAGGGGGCAATGAAGCCATAGAGGGAGAATAATTCAAGTCAGAGTCTACTTTCATTTGCTTTGTCTCCTTGTCTTCCTCTTTTTCGTCTTCTTCCTCTAAACCCTATCTTCGAGAGTTCGTCTCAGGAAGGGAAGAGTCTACGTTGAACCAAAGCTCAATATCAAAAGGGAAGAAAGATTTAAGAAAGGCGTTAAGGGACAAAGATCGATCGACCAAACAGTACAGGAAGTAAATGATGGAGTCACGGAGAAAGGTGATATGAGTAAAAGTATCAACAACTTCTCTAGAGCTCTACACATTCCTCGTCATGAACCTCTTTAGCCAACATTTTCGGCCTTTCAGGATAATCTGTTTTGGGCCATCTGATAAAGCTGCGAAAGAAGCTCATAGTAAATTTTGTTTACATATTTATGGAAAGACTAATAGCAAAAGTAAATTTATATACTAGGTTTGGGAGCAAAAGCAAAAGGGATAGATAGTTAAGACAATTGAAGAGCCTTCAAATTCTCTAAAATCAGAAGAGGACGTTTCTTACAACCTCTAGTTCTCGAGAGATCCAATGACAAAAATTTCTTGTTGTATCTAGGTTTAAAATTAAAGAAACTAGTTTCACTCTTAATGGGGGTCAAGTCGAAGATATAGAGAAAATCTCTAAAACCTAGGGATATGTCCAACTTCAAACCCAAGGCTAGGAAGGTCAACATAACCAAGTAAGAGTTCGGGTTCAGTTGCATAGGGTAAGTGTTTGCGAAGAATAGGATGAGATTGATCATGGAATGTAGCAGGAAACTAGGCTCCTCAGTGGTCTGGAGATAAAACGATGGACTAGGTGAAATACTGGAATAGAATACATATCAACTCTGGCAAGAAGTGGACTATGGTACATGTCATTTGGAATGTGATATTGGTCACCGATCTTGACGATCTCGAAGCGCGGTGGATTCCCACCATAATTAGGCCAATGCGTGCTTCTCAACATGAGAAATAAGAGGTCAGGTTTTCCAACGGGAATCAAGTCGAGAAGGTAGTCAGAAGAGGCATTTGGATCACCTAAAAATTAAGTGGAAGTTTTGAAATATATTGACAGTATTGAAGGTACACACACTATTCTAAAAATCCCCGCTTAGCATCGTCTAAGTGCTAGGTAGTTGGTCACAGCCCCGATTAGTCCTTAGGCATTTGAAATTTAAGAAAATGCTCCTAGACCCGCTTAGGCGTCCGCCTAGCCTGCCTGAACCTGCCTAGGCACCCGTGTAGGTGATAGGAGCATATTTATGTGACTTAATTAGCTTGTTTCCTTGCATTTACTTAATTAATTCTTAGTTATTTTAGTATTTTAAGCTATTTTTGTGTGTTTGTAGGTCCATAGGCCTTATGAAGCAATAAGGTGCATTTTGGAGCCTTTTGGAGCAAAATTGGGCCTAGAATGGACATCATATGTATGGAGGAAAAGGAATGGACGAAATTGAAGACTTGAAGATGTTAGGATTCCTAATCAAAGGAGTCCTAATCAAAGAAGGATTCCTACTTAAATGAGGATTCTTACTTGAAGTAGGAAAGTTAAGCCAAGGTTTCCTATTTTGGTTTGACCTTTCCTAATCCTAAATGTCCCTAAGTTCCAGCAATATTGAAGGTTTCCTATGCATTCTAGGACAAAAACCAAAGGTTCCTTGCACCATTCTAGCCTTGCCGCACCACATTTCCCTTTCCTCTTCCATTCTCCTTCCTTGTCGCACAAGGGAGACCTTCCCTTTCCTATTTTCTGCACCAAATCACATTCCCTTTTTAATTCACCACCTTTCCTCTTTCCCTTTGCCTTTGCCACACCCTATATTCCCTTTCCTTTTAATTTCTGACTTTTACTTAGTCTTTTTCCTAATAGTTTTAGAATAACAATCCTTTGACATTAATAAGACTTTATTTCCTTTTCTCATTGGATTTTTGCTGCACCTTTACCTTATTTCCCTAGGGTTCTAGATACTTGGCTATATTAATAAACCTTTGCCGCACCCTTTGGGGATGATCATGCCATACACCATCTCTACATATCCACACACCATCCCTCAACTTTGCCGCATC
The DNA here is from genome assembly GCF_019419815.1 of Pyrus x bretschneideri. NCBI lineage: Eukaryota > Viridiplantae > Streptophyta > Magnoliopsida > Rosales > Rosaceae > Pyrus > Pyrus x bretschneideri. The sequence goes on along the minus strand of NW_025999587.1, from coordinate 77,527 downwards.
CTCTTACCAACCCAATCCATTCCTAACCCAGAAACACATCCAAAATCATCCCTTAACCTCTGTGCTGTAACAAGGAGAAGAAGAGAGAGGAGCTTGAACGTGCAGGGCATTCAAGTTGATTCGCTGGGCATTTTAGGTGTAATCAATCTTTGGTTTTCAATGTTTAAATTCAATTTTGTTTCTTTTGCTGTGAACATAAGAGGCTAAACTTGTTTTAGCTAGGGGAGACTTTGAAGCCATGATTTTATATGCAATATGAATTGATTAAATCCAGTTATGAATTTGTGAATCGTGAATGCAATTTGCTTAATTGTTTTATTCAGAGCTTATTCTTGTATGTCCATTCAGGGTGCACACTTAGTTTGCATGCATGAATTTGATGCTAGAATATAAGGGAATTTCACATAATCGTTAGGAACTTATATTCACAAGTAGTGAAGGTTGCTAGTCACGATCGCGTTAAGCTTAATTCCTGGCATGAGTATCATGATGTCATAGTTACGAATGCTTTGTCAATACTTATGATTTTCATAGAACGTAATGATCTTTGATTGTATCTCCATTATGATGTCATGTAGGGAACTTTTGAAAAATGCTTTGGGTTATCGAATGATGTCATCCAATCTAATAACTAAAGGAAAATTTGAAGATTAATTAGTGATTGACACGGTTAATTCGGGGCATTGTCATTCATAATTCAACAAAAGAGTAACTGGAAATCGATTCATGTTCATATAAGTTATGTGTGGATAAGGTACCTTTAGCTAAACCCACAAACCATCCAGAAATCCAAATTCGTACCAAACTTTGTCTAGTTTAGTTTCTATCTTGTTTTAGTTCAAATTCGTCAAAACCAAAACCCCCCTTTGTTTTAAGTGTCAACTAGGTTAGAATCTTTGTTATTTTTTGTTTTTGAGTGTCTTGAGTTATAATCAAATCAATTTTCGTGCAAAGTCATTCCTAGTGTCTAGTTTGAATCAATTTGAGTGTTTGAAGCTGTTTTGAGTCTTTTAAGGTTGTTTGAGTCATATAACCTTAGTTAGAGTTTTAGAGTCTAGTTTTTATGTTTTTAGGTCAATTTAGTTTAGATTAGCAATCCCTCCTAATCCCTGGTTTAGAACGATCCCTACTTATACACATACTACAATTGTCAAAAGAGGGTTTTAATTTGTGTGCTTGTTTTACATTGCATCAGTAGGTCATGACTCTCACTTAGACAGAAAATCAATAAATTTCATTTTGTAATTTTATTTTGTCAATAAAATGTAATAAATTGACTTATTAAGTACTTGGATGAACACTCATTATATGCTTGTTACCCATGTTTGCAATATATTCTAATACGTTATAATTTGTATGTCATTTTATTTTGCAATTGATGTATCACAATACAGCTATGTGTTTTCTTAAGTAAAAATAGGAACTTATTTATATAATATATAATAAATTTACTTAAAGCCCACCTAGTCTGCCTAGGCCCCCGCCTAGCCATCTAGGCGCTAAACCCAGCTTGTTGCTCGATTAGCGCCTAACGTCTTTTAAAACCTTAGGCACACATATCTTTATATGTTGATACATGCAAGTTTGACAAGTTGTTTAGTAGGGAAAATGTGTGCGTAGGTTTGACAAGGACAATACATGTATATTGTACATATATAATAGTAAGCAAGTGAAGAAAAATAATATAAAATAAATAATTGGGGGAAGTATCAAGAAGCAAGCTTAGAGAATTGAAAAAGTGATCGGGGAAATGGGGAAATGCTTTGGTTTTAGCAGAGTGTGTAAACAGTAACTTTGGTAATTCTTTTTTTTTTTTTTTTTTTTTTTTTTTCCAAAAAGATGTGTCATTTCGCTTTTGTAAGTTAGGCGAAGGATGTCAATCGACTTTCGCTTTTGTAAGTTAGGCGAAGAGTGTCAGTTGACTTTCGTAAGTTAGGCAATGAGTGTTAGTTGACTTTCGCTTTCGTAAGTTAGACGAAGAGTATCACTTAGCTTTCGTAAGTTATCAATTGGCTTTCATAAGTATGCAAAGAGTGTCAGTTGGCTTTCGTAAGTTAGGCAAAGAGTGTGACTTTCGTAAGTTATGCAAAGAGTGTTAGTTGGCTTTTGTAAGTTAGGCAAATAGTGTCAACAACTTTTGTAAGTTATGCGAAGAGTGTTAGTTGGCTTTTGTCAGTTAGGCAAAAAGTATTAGTGGCTTAGATATTATTATTTATGGGCCTCATGCGATCGAAAGCTCAATTTTCCCCAATTTTACGCACCAATAAAAAAAGGAAAAAAGGGCATTGTGGGAAATCTGATTTTGACTCATGGACCAATACCAATCATCCAAAGAGATGTTGTTGTGTAAGACAAGCCTATGACGGGTAGACTAATGAGAAAAGCCCACAAGAAACATGCTAACCCTACCTGTGTCGTGACTTATGATATCTGCATCAAATACACACAATAATTTTATTGAATCTTTTAAAGAATAGATTCAGGGTTAGTTTGGGATTATTGTACTTTTTTAACAAATTGCTTATGTTGTGCTTTAAGAATAATCAGCTGCAACATAAAGCTATTGAGCGTTTGATAAACTATATTTTTATAAGTGTTGTAAGTATAAAAAGTAATTTCTAGAATGATGAATAATGTCATCATTTAAAATTAATGAGCTTATTATAAGAATGAAAATAATTTTAAAAGCTGCAGTCTGGAGGCTGCAATGTATAAAATACATGCTAATTAATCTAGGAGAAGGGCCATTAATCCTAATTTTTCAAAAGAAAAATATTGAATGCAATAAGCCAATTGCATTAGTGTAATTTCATTTCTATTGGCCTTGACAGAGAAGGTTTAGTCATATTTTTAAAAGCTACTGCTTGGAGGCTGCAATGTATAAAATATAGGCTAATTAATCTAGGAGAAGGGCCATTAATCCTAATTTTTCAAAAGAAACTTAATGAATGCAATAAGCCAATTGCATTAGTGTAATTTCATATCTATTGGCCTTGACAGAGAAGGTTTAGTCATATTTCCTTAAAAAAGAAAAAAAAAATATGAATTTTAATTTAGGTTTAGTAATAATACTAGATGCAATACACAATATGTGTGTGATTTAAGGCTTTAAAGAGAATTATCACTTATGCAAGATCCCACATCGCCCAGGGGAGTAATCCTTATATGTATATTCTCATCCCTACCTAGCACGAGGCCTTTGGAAGCTCATTGGCTTTGGGTTCCATCAGAACTCTGAAGTTAAGCGAGCATCGTGCGAGAGCACTCCCATGATGGGTGACCCATTGAGAAGTTCTCGTGTGAGTTCTCAGAAACAAAACCGTGAAGGCATGGTCAGGGCCCAAAGCGGACAATATCGTGCTACGGTGGTGGAGCGGGCCCGAGATGTGGTGGACCTCGGGCCAGGATTTGACAACTTAGTACTACAATCTACTTGTATTCTTCTACAATTGTAAGTGAGAGGTCTTAGGTTTGATTCTCACCGAAGGTAAATTTGAACCACATTATTGCTAGCCCATTGTGAGGTTAGGCCCACCATACTCTTCTTTAGTATAGATAATATCGTTTGTTCAATAAATAAATAAATAAATAAAAGCTTTAAAAAGTATTAAATTTAATTAAAGTCAAATTATTTAAAAAAAATTAGTGGATTGGGGAACTTTGAAAAAGTGAAGAAAAGTAGACGTAGGGTGCAAATGCGAGAAAGAGAAAGAGAGACAATTTAGGGTATGATAGGTGACATGGCTGTGAGGTTAAGAAAAAATAGTAACAACTTTTTTGTGTGTACTGGTAATTTTTGACACAACCCATTAACCTGAGACGAAACAACACAAAATTAACAGATTATTGGGTCGGCACGATAACGAATCGGGTCATTATCGTATAACTCAATAAGTACATGTTAAGATAACGGGTTAGTCCAGGTATACACGTAGGTAACCCGATACACTACAAGGAAAATATTAATTTTATAATTTTATAGCCTTGAAAATACTATGATAATTATATATAATTATATGTAATATTATATATATATATATATATATATTAAATTAAATTTAGAAAATTTAGAAAATGAGGTAATATATTTTTATATGGTATAATACTATTGTTTTATTTCTTTTCATAATTATTTTGGTAAACTTCTCATAATTTGAATACTTTATAATGTTTGGTTTTTCTATACTTAGTTTATGCCGACGAGAGTTCTGATGTGAAAAACCTTATTGAAAACATCATCAACATAACTCTTGAAGGCAATTGATCAAACCAAAGTTCCAATACAATTTCCCATGATGATTGATGTGATATAAACTAACACACAAATTGAACCCTCTTTTTATAGTTGTAGTATGTGAAAGTAGGGATCGTTCTATGCCGGGGATTAGGAGGGCTGCTAATCTACACAACTTAAACTTAAATCACTAAGCTAGACTCAAAAACAGAAAACTAAACTTATATAGAAAACTAAACTTAAACTGACTCAAATAACTCAAAACAAGCATTAAGGGGTGATTGGGAGAAAATCTAACTAAATTGACTCAAATCATGAAAGGGGGGTTTGTTTGGACGAAAATTAACTTAAAACTAATAAGTTGCAGAAACAAACTAAAGGTTACACGAAATTGGATGAATTAAAGGGTGAAAGGCTAGCTAGAGGGTCTTTCTCCACACATGACACATATGCAACACAAATTGATTTCCAGTTATTATTCCTATAAACCATGAATGACAATGCCCCAAGTTAACCATGAATTGTACAAATTAACCATCAGATTTTCCTAAATTCATTGAATTGGACTCAGCGACGCAACAAAATTATTCTTATCAAGTTCCCTGTAGGAACTGCATAATAGTGATACATATCAAAGATCATTAAGTTCTATGAAAATCATAAGCATTGACATGACATTTGTAACTATGAACTGCATGATACTCCTACCAGGAATTTACTTAACGTGATTGTGACTAGCAACCTCCACAACTTGTAAATATAAGTTCATAACTCTTAGGTGAAACTCCCTTATATTTTAGCATCAAATTCATGCATGCAAACTAAGTATGCATCCTTAATCAACATACAAGAATAAGTTATCAATCAAACAGATAAGTAAATCGCATTCATGTTTTACGAAACAATAACTGGATATAATCAATTCATATCACATATATGTTCATGGCTTTGCATTCACCTCTAGCTAAAACGAAATTAGTTCCACATGTCTACCATAACTGAAAACCAAATTAAAATAAACATTGGACTAAAACTAAGGATAGAATACACCTAGAAACTCTCCAGCACTCCAATGGCCTTGGATGGTAGGCACGACTCCAAGCTTCTTCTTCTCCTTCCTTCCTTGCAAAGCTGCGTCACTCTTTGTATTTTTCTCTCTAAAATTCTCTCTAAAAACTCTCTATATCTCCCCTAAAGATTGCAGCACAAAGTATGTATTTATAAGGTAGGGTTCACGGCACCAATACTTGGAGGACAAGGATAGGGCACGACACAATTCTAAGAGAAGAAGGATTAGGTTATTTGCATGATTTTAGGACTTCTAGAATCAGATATGCATTGTAAAACATGATAAGGACTCCTAAATTCAAATGGGAAGGAGTTAGAATAGGATAAGGACTCCTATTGCAGCTGGAGATGAGTTTAGATAATGTTGGATTAAATAAGATAATGTTTGGATAATATGGGATACGATAAGATAAGGTTGGATAAGACCTCCTTGGTTTCAGCTGATTCCTTATCTTCCAAGCCTTAATCTAATTCTTCCAGATTTGTAGCACATTTTTAGCATCATTTAAACACCAAAAACATCCATCCATTATGCTCCATTCACATGCTATCCAATCCAAGTCCAAAACTGCTCCAAATTGCTCCTTTTGGCCATTTATTGTCATCTTCACTAAATGAACCTATAATAATACGAAAATAAACTAAATCACTATAATAAATGGAAATTAACTAAGTAAATGCAAAGAAATATGATAACAAAGTCGCATAAATATACTCCTATCAAATTCCCCCACACTTAGCTTTTGCTAGCCCTTGAGCAAAACAAAGAAAACAAAATAAAACTTAGACCTTCAAACAATTGCCTCAGGGATTTCCAATGAAACATGACATTAAAAATCACTATCCACATAAATTTTAGCCATCCTTACCCTCGAGCTTATACTTAACCGCAGTCACCACTCACTAGCTCGCATTTAATCAATTAAAACAATATTTTCAATGTAATAACATGCCTTAGAGAATTCACTCAATTCCTCACTGGATATACTCTCTATTTTCACACAGATTTTCTGACTACACTCCCTATACTAAATATATGTGAGAAGATTGATGTAAACATGTAGACTAGCACTCACATATATTATATCAAAGAAGGCACTTTCTAGAATTATAATACAAACATGTATATGATCTCATGAACGGAATGCCACTACTTAGAAGCGAGAACCAGGGATCCCATATGCTCATACCAATTTCAAACTCCACATATTGAAACACATAACAATCAAGATAGAAGTCTAAGGGTTGTAACGGGACTAAGGTATTGGCTAACAAAGAAAGGTTAAGGATAAACAAAGGTTTTTAAAGTGATAGTAAGCAAAGTAATGAAATCAACACTTAGAATTCAACTTTTGATTGCAAAAATCAACTTTAAACACCTATGGGAGATTCACACAATAGTTAGGGTCGGATTCAAACTTGTGGACCATTTCTTCAACAACCAATACTTGTGAGTTCATTCTCACTTATTTCTCAACTCTTGTCCTTTCTTTTCTCAACTTGTTCTTCTTTTTCTTTCTTTTTCCACGTTTTTTTTTTCTTTCTTTCTTTCGTGCCTTTTCTCTTTGGCACACAAAATGTACATCCTCATAGATTTCCAACGAAAAACCTTCCCCCACACTTGTTTTTTTGCAAATTATAGATCAAAAGGAATTCCCTCTAAGTCATGCTCCACTATCCTTTAAGAATAAGGGTATGGATAGTCCTATTCTAGGCTAGGTATGGATAATGTGGCTAACAAAGAAAATAGGCTAACTAAGGCTCGAAGAGGTTAAACCTACAATACATATGCAAGGGATAAGGCTTTTTGGCTCTGGTTTAACTAAACAACTTCATCTTATTATTTGTTATGCACTCAATTGTATGCTTTGAATGAAACGGGCATGAGTTCTACTATTTGGAACTAAAATGATGAAAACGCATTCTAAGTAGCAACCAAGCAAAGAAATAATGAGATCATGCAACGACTTTAGATAACAAAAACATCACAGATTAATAACTCTCCAAATAAAGTATAGGCTCAAGTCTCTCAGGGTTGTAGTGTTAGTTTGAGTTTCTTCCATCAATAATGTTACAAAAACTGATTTTTTTCTCTTTTTGATTACATGTGAATTGGTAAATGACAACTACAACTAAGCATAAACCAAAGAGCATATCAAACTTCTACCCATGTTTGTAACTTTCTTTAATAGTCATGCAATTAAAAACCAAATCCTCATCATTGTATTGGAAGGTACCCTTAGAAACAAACAAGCATAAAAAACGACTCTTTTTGGTGTTTTCTCAAGCATTTTCGAAAATTTTTTTTTCAAAATTTTCGGATTTTCTGATAGTTGTAGTATGTGAAAGTAGGGATCATTCTAGGCCAGGAATTAGGAGGGTTGCTAATCTACACAAATTAAACTCTAAATCACTAAACTAGACTCAAAAACAGAAAACTAAACTTAAACTGACTCAAAACAAACTAAACTAACTCAAATAACTCAAAACAAGCACTAAGGGGTGATTTGGACGAAAATCAAACTAAATTGACTCAAACCATGGGTTTGTTTGGACGAAAATTAACTTAAAACTAATAAGTTGCAGAAACAAACTAAAGGTTACACGAAATTGGGTGAATTGAAGGGTGAAAGGCTAGCTAGAGGGTCCTTCTCCACACATGACACATATGCAACACAAATTGATTTCCAGTTATTTTTCCTATAAACCATGAATGACATTGCCCCAAGTTAACCGTGAATTGTACAAATTAACCATAAGATTTTCCTAAATTCATTAATTGGACTTAGCGATGCAACAAAATTATTCTTATCAAGTTCCGTATATGAACTGGATAATAGAGATACATATCAAAGATCATTAAGTTCTGTGAAAATCATAAGCATTGGCATTGCATTCGTAACTATGAACTGCATGATACTCCTGCCAGGAATTTACTTAATGCGATTGTGACTAGCAACCTCCACTACTTGTAAATATAAGTTCATAACTATTAGGTGAAACTCCCTTATATTTTAGCATCAAATTCATGCATGGAAACTATGTATGCATCCTTAATCAACATACAAGAATAAGTTATCAATCAAATAGATAAGTAAATCACATTCATGTTTTACGAAACAATAATTGGATGTAATCAACTCATATCACATATATGTTCATGGCTTTGAATTCACCTCTAGCTAAAACGAAATTAGTTCCACATGTCTATCATAACTGAAACCAAATTAAAACAAACATTGGACTAAAACTAAGGATAGAATACACCTAGAAACGCTCCAGCACTCCAATGGCCTTGGATGGTAGGCACGGCTCCAAGCTTCTTCTTCTCCTTCCTTCCTTGCAAAGCTGCGGCACTCTTTGTATTTTTCTCTCTAAAATTCTCTCTAAAAACTCTCTATATCTCCTCTGAAGATTGCGGCACAAAGTGTGTATTTATAGGGTAGGGTTCACGGCACCAATCCTTGGAGGACAAGGATAGGGCATGACACAATTCTAAGAAAAGAAGGATTAGGTTATTTGCATGCTTTCAGGACTTCTAGAATCAGATATGCATTGTAAAACATGATAAGGACTCCTAAATTCAAATCGGAAGGAGTTAGAATAGGATAAGGACTCCTATTGCAGCTGGAGATGAGTTTAGATAATGTTGGATTAAATAGGATAATGTTTGAATAATATGGGATACGATAAGATAAGGTTGGATAAGATCTCCTTATTTTCAGCTGATTCCTTATCTTCCAAGCCTTAATCTAATTCTTCCAGATTTGTAGCACATTTTTAGCATCATTTAAACACCGAAAACGTCCATCCATTATACTCCATTCACATGCTATCCAATCCAAGTCCAAACTGCTCCAAATTGCTCCTTTTGGCCATTTATTGTCATCTTCACCAAATATGAAAATAAACTAAATCACTATAATAAATGGAAATTAACTAAGTAAATGCAAAGAAATAAGATAAAAAAGTCGCATAAATATGCTCCTATCAATGATCGATGAAAATTGAAGAATTTTGTAGAAAGAATAACATGCAAGTTGTGAGTTTCATTGACAAGGTTTCTGAGAAAGGCTTCACAATCTTTAAAAGAAAAACTTCTTCATTTTGCATATCCTTGCACATTTGATATTTTGTAGTAGACTAGGAGTGTATTGGTGCTTTTTTATTAGGCTCTTATTTTGGAGTGTAGATGTAGTACTTAACGACAAATGTGTTTTTATGTTTTGAAGTAATATTTATGTGACAACGTGGTATGTGCAAATTTAAAAATATATATATATATATATATATATATTTTCTTAACGGGTCATAACGGGTTGGGTTATTTTATTAGTTGGGTAAAGTGACTCGACTTGTTAAGGACCTGCTAAGATAACGGGTGTAATACGATATGACCCGTTAAGGTAACAGGTGTTACAAGAAAACGATAGGAAACATGGTAACACAACCCGTTTGCCAGGCCTATTTGTGTGGAATTACTTTAATTCCCACTTTTTTTCCCTTTATAATATTTTCTTTCAATTAGTATAAAAGGGTATACTGATAATTTCCTTGTTTTTATTGACAATTAGAACTCTATTAATATGTAGTTTAGATATTTTCTAGCATCAATCAATTGAAACAATTTATCTCCTCAATTAAGATAAAAAATATATCCCTCTCCAACTAAAAATTTCTCTCAATTAACCTCTTTCCATAAACTTCTAAATGTTGCCAAAAGAAAAGAAAAGTTTGTGTAACACTATGGTTGGATGAGAGATATAAATGAGGAATTTTGACAAAAGTACGAATTTATGAATTGACATGCACTAATTTCCTGATTTGGATTCATAATATAGAAATTGAGAATTTCCGCGTGAAAAAAAAAAAAAAAAAAAAAAAACTTGCAATTTGGGACCTCCAATTCCTAAATTTAAATTCCATGTAAATACGTTTCATTTCCAAATTTTATAAATTTGGTTTAATTTCAAAGGCTATTATATGCTAATTATTTGATGAATTATCTATTTATGTTATGTGATGCTGTTTAATTTCTTACTGATAGCATGTTAATTTACTAATTCTGCTTTTATTAAGGTAAATGTTAGTGCATTTGTTGATGTATGAGGATTATGATGAATTGGTTTTTTGTTTTTGGTTGGTCCACCCCATGTGTTCTTGTTTACTGTTAATCTAACAATTTAGCACCCGTTTGATTACCTTTTGGTTCTTAGTTTTTTTATTTTTGTGTTAGAGATAGAAGGTAGATACATACAAGACAATGAGGGATATAGGAGAAGGGTTGAAGGATTGTGGGAGAAATGTTGAAGAAATTTATAAGGAAGGATACCCTACATTGGAAACTAAAAGCGAAAAACGAAAAACTATTTTAATTTGTTTTTAGTCTCAAGACTCACCACCCTTCTTGATCCATCCTTCTCTCCATATGCATCCGCATATTTAAAGCACAAGCCCTTAAAACCAAAACAAAAAAGACGAAATGGTTATCAAATGAGGAATCACTATTTCCTTTTGCAGAATAAAGGAATTCATGTTCTTGATTATATAAGTTTTCAATCCAATTATGACCTTTAAGTTTCCAATCCAATTAAATTTAGTAAATAAATACAGCTTCGTATTCATCTAGGTGCAGTATTTACATTTCCATATTCCATACCCCAACCATAAGAAAAAAAATAAAGAGTTTTGCTTCTTTACTGTAACACTCGCTCACACACACGAACTAAAAGCAATTTCTCAGATACCAAATATTCGGATATTTCTTTCTTTCTTGAGTACCAAGTGACCCGTTTCCGCCATTCCTTTCCTGAGAACAAAACAGAATCTACGGCAACAACGCTTCAGTCGAGGCCGAGGCGTAGCTGTTGATTAGCGCCAAAGCATTGCTAGTTAGATGCGCAACATTCACTATGTACCTACGGACAAGATTCTCCACCCTTCCACTCATATTATGTTCATCAAATCCATCCATGCAGGTGTCCTCATCTGTCAATGCAGCACTAACCCATGTTTGGATATCACTCATTTGAAGCCAGAAATTTGATCCCCTAACCACATGACTCAATTCATCTATCGAGTTTTGGAGCTCGTCAACAGCGTCACCAATCTCCTCCACGCAGTCGAGCGCTGCTGCAGCCTCTATGGGTTTCAAGCCGTGGATTTTCAACAGCTTTCTCATGATCACAGATGTTTCTTGGGTAGCTGCAATGGTCACGTTAAGAGCAGTGTGTGCTAGTGCTTCCGGGTTGGTCTTGATTTTTCCGGCGTAGATGGAGAGCGAGTTGTAGCACAGCCTCGGATAGGTTGTGACGCTGCACGATGTTCTTATGTACTGAGTGTTGGATCTGCTAGGAGATGCATCAGCACTGCATAATTGGAGAGTAAGCAGAGCCAATAATAGTACAAAGCGAGTAAGATTGCCTTCCATTTGAAAGCTTGATGAGTTTGTAGAGCAAAGGGTCACTAAATATATAGAGAAAAGCTAAGATTTGTGGTTTCCACTTTTTAGGTAGAAAAGCAAAAGATTTGGCAAATCTTATGATTCGACACCAATATTATTTTTAACTTAATCACACGCTAGCTCAGCAGAACCTCATGCAGTATATATAGTAATTTGTATGATTTAATATATTCTTTTATAACTTATAAAGCAAGCATGTAGTTTGGAATATATTCTTTCTTTTGACATGGTCATCAATCAATCATTTAGAAATAGATTTATTTGGAAAACGGATTAAATTTGGGGACCAAACATAACATCATCAATGAATGAGTCTTATCTTAAGTAAGCCTAACAAGACAACTAATCCATCACATTCACAAATGCTTGTTATTCCTTTTTTTAGTCTTCGTGCAGGTTCAATCCTAATCAATTCTTCTCTCTTTAATATTTAACAATGTAATCCACTAACGTTACCACTTGTAAAAAAAAAAAAAAAAAAAAAAATTAACATATGACAGAATCATGCACGCTACTAATCGCAATTGAGGATTGAAGTTTCTTTTCCATCTTTCTCTTGGACCCTCTAAGAACTTAAAGTGATTGATTGGGTGTGTTTCTATTAACTAGGATTGAGGGGTACTTATGTTTATGGTGCTTACTGCTCTTGATTATGTTATGGTTTTAACTAAGAGTGCTGCTATGCACACTTCATAGTTTTGTCTTTCCACTCACTTTTTAATAAAAATTTGAATACCAAATTTAACTTTATGTAAAATGAATTCAAAAGCTATATTAAAACTTAATCCTCTTATATATTCTTTGTAGTGAAATAAAAAAAGTAAAAAAAAATTAAAAAAACTTGAACTAAGAAACGAATCAAACCTCCCCATGTTGTCTATTCATCCATCACTCTTTCCAACTTTTTTGCCTCCCTCCATTTCTCTCTCTTCCGTCCACCCCACCCACCCCAAATTATATCTCTGGTTTTTTCCCTATATTCAACCCTTAGTTCTGAATTGGAATTTGAAAATAACTATGAATATGAATCTTAGATCCAAATTCGGTAAGGGGAGAAAGAAAGAAAAAGAGAGGAACAGAGAAAGGAGAAGAAAACGAAAGGAAAGTACTTTTCCAGCGGCAAATATAAAAGGAGCCGTCACCATCATATTTGGTGCCTAATTGTGGTTGCTTTCAGTTGGGTTGGAAGGGATGTTTGTGGCCGTTTCATTTTCTTAAATCTTCAAGATTCAATCATTCTTTATTTATTTTTATTTAGAGCATAAAAACTGTTAGGGATATTTTAGGAACATAAGTCGGGTGAGAATAGAACTATGGATGAGCATAATAGCACTCTTGTTAAATACGAATTAACCTTATCGTCCTTGTCTCAAGGCTGAAAAACAAGCAAGAGATCATAATAAATTGGGTTTAAAACATGAATTGGACTTCACCTGAAAGAATTAATACTGACGTAACCAAGATATTTAAAATAAAATGGCTTATAATATGATTTAGAAATCTTCGTTGTTAAATACTTTGTCGTTGAACAGGAAAGTCATGAAACACATGAAAGAATGTGACATAAATGATAGAGATATATAACACATGAAAAATATGAAACACATCCATCTTTCGTATTGTTTTTTCATAAGAAGCGTAGAGTAGGATAATGAATTTCTATGTATATTCATCAAACAGGAATTACAACTTTGTACAAAGACTACAACGATTGTATCCTATTCTATTGCCTACAAATAAGGCTAATTAAAACTAAACAAGAAAGTGAATAACTAAATATTAATTCACAATATTGAGTAATCAATCTGAGGTTCCTTCCTTAACACTCCCCCTCAAGTTGGAGTCTAAGTTAATAACACCCAACTTGCTAAGTAACATTTCGAATTGTGTCAAACTCAATGGTTTGGTGAATATGTCAGCTAGCTAGTCACTCGTCCGTATGTAGGTTGTACGCGTCATTCCTTTTTGAACCTTTTCTTGCACTAGATGACAATCAATCTCTATGTGCTTTGTTCATTCATGAAAAACAGGATTAGAAGCAATATGTATGGCGGCTTGATTGTTGCAAAACAATGAAACTAGTTGTTGGTGATTCACTTTCAAATCCTTTAAGATATTTTTGGGCCATGTAATCTCACAACATGTAGTGGCCATAGAACAGTATTTGGCTTCTACGCTGGACCGAGATACAGTGGTTTGTTTCTTAGTTTTCCACAAAATTGGTGCTTGCCCAAGTAAAACATAATAACCCATTATCGATCATCTAGTATCTCTGCATTTGGCCCAATCAGCATCACAAAATGCTTGTAACTGTAATGAACCCATGGAAGGAAAGAAAATACCTTGCTCAGGTGCTTGTTAAATGTATTTCAGTACCTTGTGTACGGCATCAAGATGTGGTTGCTGAGGCTTCTCCATGAACTAACTCAACACATGCATGGCATAGGCCAAGTCTGATCTCGTGATGGTCAAATACATCAATCTACCCACAAGTCTTCTATATGAGGAAGGATCATCCAACAACTTTCCTTCCATTTGCGTAAGGGCCAAATTTTGGTCTAGAGGAAACCGGGAAGGTTTCACGCCTAGAAATCCAACATCATCCAATATCTCCAGCGCATATTTTCGTTGACATAGAGTGATTCCATGCTTTGATCGTGCAACTTCTATCCCCAAGAAATATTTGAGCCACCCAAGTCTTTCAGTTTAAAACGGTGAGAGGGAAATTGTTTGGTATTTTCAATCTCACGTAAATCATTCCCTGCCAATATTACGTCATCGACATACACCAATAAGATAATGAATGTACCTTGACGACTTCAGATGAACAATGAGTAATCAGACAAAGATTGGTGAAACCCAGCAGCTGATGCGTTACGAATGTGACACATAAATTAAACCCTATTTGTGACAATTGTAGTAATGATGTAAGTAGGGATCGTTCTAACCGGGGATTAACTAGGGGTGCTAAACACTTGACTCAAATAAATAAAACTAATCTTTAAACACTTAATTCACTTAACGAAAACTCAAAATAAGTCCACAAGACTCCAAATACTTAAAAACACAAAATAAGATAGATTAAGACTAAACAAAATATTGGGGGGGGGGGGGATGAGGTTTTGACGAAATTGAACTAAAATGCACAGATTGTAATTAAGGGCAAAATGTAAATATGAATGTGATGAAAATATGGATGAATGCTAGCTAGAAGGTTCTTCTCCACACATGTTACACTTGCATACAAGATGATTTTCGGTTGGTCTTTCGATCAATTATGAAACTCAACACCCCGGGTTAATTAGGTCCGCTTAAATTAACCGTCAAGTTTTCCTTAAGTTAATGAATTGGATGATTGCATGCGACAACCCAAAGCATTCCCCACAAGTTCCCTACATGAATTGCATAATAGAGATACAAGCAAGAATCATTAAGCATCATGAAAACTATAAGTGTTGACGAGGCATTCGTTACTATGAATTGCATGAAACTTATGCCAAGAATTTACTTAACGCGATTGTTTATAAGCAACCTCCACTACTTGTGAATATAAGTTCATAAGTATTAGGTGAAACTCACTTATATTCTAGCGTCATATTCATGCATGAAAATTAAGCGTGCACTCTCAATAAACATACATAAATAGGTTATCAATCAAATAGTTAAACAAATTGAATCCACAACTCATGAAATTCCAACCAAAGGTAATCAATTCATATTGCAAGCGTAAACATGGTTTCGAATCACCCCCTAGCTATGGGGGGTTTAGTTCCTCATACGTACAAAACAAAGATACGTAAATTTAATCATTGAAATCAAGGAAAAGAAAACACCTAAAAATTCCAACAACTCAAACTTGAATTGTATGAACGTTTAGGCCCTTCTCCTCCTCTTTGTTGCGGCACAAGGTCTAAGGATAGGTTTTGGATTGGTGTTTGTATGGAGGAATGGTTGGATAGTGTTTTGGAGGGTTGGGGAGTGGTGGAAATAGAAGAGAATGGTCCTGGAAATGAATGATAAGTCACGGCCAAGGGGAAGTGTTTGTGTTTGTGTTGTGGTAATGAGAATGGAGAGTGAATGAATGACTATTGAATGATGTTTTGTGGCTGCAATGGATGCTTATTTATAGGTGGATGAATGATTAAAAGAGGGAATATGACAGCTAGGAGAGAATGTGGCTGCCATCATGAAGAGTGAAGCTGGAAATGCAAAAGGGGTGATAGGAGCATATTCATGCGACTTAATTAGCTTGTTCTCGTGCATTTATGTTGTGTTTACTTATCTATTTCAGTGTTTAAGGCCACTTTTGTGTATTTTCAGATTATAAGGCCAAAGTGTGCAAGAAGATGCAAATTGGAGCCTTTTGGAGCGAAAGAGGAATGAATGAGTTGAAGACGTGAAGAAACGACGAATTCCTATTCCAACGATGAATTCTTACCAAAACGAGGAATCCTACTTAAACAAGGTTTCCTATTTTAGGAAAGTTAACCCAAAGTTTCCTGTTTTGGTAACCTTTCCTAATCTTAAACGTCCGTATTTTCTAGCCACTTTGAAGTCCTTGTAGGCGCTTTAGGACACAAAACGAAGGCCCTAGCCACTTTGTAACCCTTTGCCGTGCCTTTTTATTTTCTCCCCTTCCCTTGCCGTGCAAGGGGGGGCATTTGTGTCCAAAAACATTCACCCTAATATTCCCAATAATTTCCCTAAGCCGTGATTCATTCTAATCATTAATCCCACCATTCCTGGCCATAACCCGTGCATTCCATAACCTATTTTATACCCTAATATTTTGTCCTTTAGGGCAGCCACCATTCCATATTTTTCTATAATTTCCCAAGCCGTGACCATCCCATTTATTTTCTTCCTTGGGCGGTGCATTCCATGATTTTGTTCACCCTAATTGACTTTGCCGCAACCATTATATCCCATATATATTATTGCAGCCAATTTCCCATTATTAGCCGTTCATTCCATAACCTAAAAACCTAACAGCCCATTATCTCATTCTTTGGCATTTTAGCCGCAAAAATCCCATTCATTTTTCCATTCTTTATGCAGCCACTTTTTACACATATTCCCCAACAACCGTGCATCCATTCATAACCCTAAATCCATCACACATTATTCAGCCATTTTTTTTATCACAAAAAGCCTAACAGCCGCAACCTATTCCAGCACTTTTTCCATCACAGCCGCAGCAACCCTTCCATTCCAGCAGCCTCCCATTATTGCCGTGCCTTCCTCCACCTTCCCATAACCTTGCCGCACCACCCAACCTCCATAAATCCATCCCTAAACCCGCAAATCATCCACCAACACCATTTAACCAATCTGCCGCAGAAAGGAGAAGAGGAAAGAGGAGCTTCGACGCCCACCAATTCACATGGATTCGTTGGGCGTTCTAGGTGTAATCAATCCTTTGTGCTTTATGTTTAAATTCATTTGTAATTCTCTTTTTGTGACCATGAGAGGCTAAATCCCCCTAGTTAGCTAGGGGGTGATTCGAAACCATGTTTATGCTTGCAATATGAATTGATTATTTTTGGTTGGAATTTCATGAATGGTGAATTCAATTTGTTTAACTGCTTGTTCGATAACTTATTTATGTATGTTGATTGAGAGTGCACGCTTAATTTTCATGCATGAATATGATGCTAGAGTATAAGTGAATTTCACCTAATAGTTATGAACTTATATTCACAAGTAGTGGAGGTTGCTTATAAACAATCGCGTTAAATGAATTCTTGGCACTAGTTTCATGCTCATCATAGTAACGAATGCCTCGTCAACACTTATAGTTTTCATGATGCTTAATGATCTTTGATTGTATCTTTATTGTGCTTTTCACGTAAAGGACTTTTGGAGAATGTTTTGAATTGCGTTGCGCTAACCCATCCAATTCATTAACTTAAGGAGAACTTGACGGTTAATTTAAGCGGACCTAATTAACCTGGGGTGTTGAGTTTCATAATTTATCAAAAGACCAACTAAAAGTCATTTTGTATGCAAGTGTGACATGTGTGGAGAAGAACCTTCTAGCTAGCATTCATTCCATATTTCATCACATTCATATTTAAATTCTGCCTTTAAATTACAATTTGTGCATTTATTTTATTTTCGTCAAAATCTCAATCCCCCTTTACTTTAGTGTCCAATTTAGTTAGAAAGTGTCTTAGTTTGTGTTTATAAGTGTTTTATATTATTTGAGTCTTTTGATTTGTTTTTTGTGTTTTATTGTTTAGTTTTGCATTCTTTGAGTCTAGTTTAGTGTTTCAAACTTTATTTTACGTTTTTGAGTTAGTTTCCAAGTGATTTTGCAATCCCTCCTAATCCCCGGTTAAGAACGATCCCTACTTATTCATATACTACAATTGTCACAAGAGGGTTTTAATTTGTGTGCTTACTTAGTTAGCATCAAATTTTTGGCGCCGTTGCCGGGGATTAGCAACTTTGCTAATCTCTTGGATTGTTTTATTTTCATTTGTGTGTATATATTTATAGTTTAATTTTAGACGCAAGACATGGCATTTGATAGTGCTTCTCTTTTGTCACAGCTTAAGGAAGAGTACCAAACGCAAAGAGTTGGTACATTTGATCATAATCAATCAAGGAACGACGTGTTTTACAATACTTACAATTCGGATTGGAGTGATCATTCAAACTCTATATGGTGGGAACCTCAACATATTCAACAAGACATATATTGGCAGCCTTATGAGGAGTTCTATTCAACGTCTATGCATCCACCACAACCTCATATTCAATATGCCCAACCAAACTCAAGTTCGTCAATAGATTATAATCAAAAGCTTAATGAATTACTTTGTTTGGTGCAGGGCTCACAAAACCAAGTCAAGGAGGCTCAACAAGGAGAAAATTGGCAACCACATGAGGAGTTCTATACAACGCCTATGCAGCCACCACAACCTGCCCAAAGCAATGTAAGTACTTCAAGTGATAATGATAAGATTTTTCAATTACTTACTACTTTGACGCAGGAAGTCCAAACTCAAAGCAAAGAAAGGCAAATTCAAGATAAGAGGGTGGACAACTTGGAGAAGCAAATTGGACAGATAGCGGAGTTCGTAGGACAATTTCAAGATCAAGGCAAACTCCCTATTTCAACCATTGCAAATCCGGAGGGAGAATTTGAAACTGCCAAGGAAATCATGTTGAGAAATGACAAGGAGGTTGGAACGGACCCTAAACCATCAAAATCAAATTACAAGGGAGAGGAATACACCCAACCCACGGCGAGAGTGGAAACACCTTTGCCGGAGGCATCTATTGCTCCCACGCCATCTAATTCAAGTAAGGTTGTTCCAAATTTAATTAGTTCTAACCCCATTCCACTGAATGTCCCTATTCCTTGCAGGATCATGCAATCCAAGGAAGAAGAGGGTGAGAAAGGCATCTTCGAATCCTTTCCAAAGAATCAAGAGCAAGATGTGACTGGGGAATGTCTAGAATTCATCAAAGAGAATATACTTGAGGCAAACAACCCCAAAGAAGTTGAACGTTATGACACAGGACAAGGACCAATCCTCACACCAAATCTGGGCGAGTGCAAAGTCCCTGAAACGTTCAAAGAAGATGTATTTATCCTTGAGTTCTTGTCGGAGCACACAGGTAAGCCGCCTCCCCGAATTTCAATTTTCTTTTATACTAATATGTTGTTAATGATCCAGGCACCCACACTAGAATTCAAACCAATGCCGGTTCACTTCAAGTATCACCTTCCATTCAAGGATCAATTCCATTCCGTGGGACCTAGGGAAGTTTGAAGAAGGTTTCGTCTGGCTGGAAGACGTTAAAGCAAGCGCTACTTGGGAGGCAACCCATGCAATCAACAAAGGAAGAACTTGGGAATCGCTCCACACTCAGATTTGCGTCCCTAAACTCTTTCCTTTGTTGCTTACTTTATGTTTTGTGTAATTTTTTTTAATTATGTCTAAAACATTGAGGACAATGTTTAGTTTAAGTGTGGGGGGGTAACATTCTGTTTTGAGATATTTTTGCATGAAATTCGTAGGGTTTTACCACCTAACATGTTTAAACTTGTTCTTTGCTGTTTTTAAGTGTTTTTAAGCTATTTTAGAGTGTTTTAGAGTGTGTTGACTTAAAAATCCGAAAATACCATAAAAATTTGAAAAATTGTTTTGAAAAACCCAAAAAGAGTTGTTTTTGTGTTTGTTTGTGTCGTAGGTCACCTTCCAACACAATGATGAGGATTTGGTTTTTAATTGCATGATGGTTAAAGAAAGTTATAAACATAGATGGACGTTTGATATACTCTTTGGTTTATGCTTGGTTGTAGTTATAGTTTACGAATTCACATGTAATCACAAAAGTAAAAATCAGTTTTTGTAACATGCTTGAAGGAAGGAACTCAAACAAACGCTACATCCCTGTGAGACTTGAGCCTAAACGTTATTTGGAGAGTTAAAATCTGTGCATTAATGTTTTCTAAGTCGTTGCATGATCTCATTATTCTTTGCTTGGTTACTACTTAGAAGGCGTTTCATCACTTAGTTCCAAATGCTAGAACTCATGCCCATTTCATTCAAAGCATGTCATTGATTTGCATAACACGTATTCAAGATGAAGTTGTGTAGTGAACACCATAGCCAAATTGCCATATTTCCCTTTTCATTTGTTTTGTAGGATTTAACCCCGTTGAGCCTTGTGTAGCCTACTTTCTTTGTTAACCCACATTATCTTCACCTAGCCTAGATTAGGACCATCCGTACCCTTGTTCTTGAAGCATAGTAAGCATGAATGAATTCCCTTTGATTAATGTGTGCAGAAAATAAGTGTGGGGGAAGGATTATGGATGTGAGTTTTTGTGCCATAGGCACGGTTAGAAAAAAAAAAAAAAAAAAAAAAGAAGAAAGAAAGAAAAGAAAAGAAAAAAAAATGATGAAAGAAAAAAAAAATTGAAAAGTATTGGTTGTTGAAGTAAGGGCCCAAAACAATGAATTTGGCCCTAAGAGTTGTTTGAATCTTCCCTATTTGTTTAAAAGTTGATTTCTGCATTCTAAGGGAATTCTAGGTCTTAATTTCTTTACTTTACTCACTATTGCTTAAAGAACTTTTGTTTATCCCTACCTTTCCTTGTTAGCCAATACCCCAAGCCCCATTACAACCCTTGACTTCTATCTTGAGTGTTGTGCATTTCAATTGTGGAGTTTGAATTTGGTATGAGCATATGGTGTCACTGGTTCTCGCATCTAAGTAGTAGCATTCCATTCATGAGATCATATCTAAACACGTTTAATTACTCCAGAAATTGCGTTCTTTGTTATACATATGTGAGTACTAGTCTTTCATGTTTACATCAATCTTCTCACATATAACTAGTGTAGGGTGTGTAGTCAGAAAAGATGAGTGAAAATTGAGTGCATAACTAGTGAGGAATTGAGGGAATTCTCTAAGGCATGTTACTACATTCAAAATGTGTTTTAATTGATTAAATGCGAACTAGTGAATGGTGACTATGATTAAGTATGTGCTTGAGGGGAAGTAAGACTAAAAGCTATGTGTGTAATAATCTTAGACATGTCATGTTTCATTGGAAATCCCTGAGGCAAATGTTGGAAGGTTTAAATTATGTTTTGTTTGTTTTGTTTCGTCTTGTTTACTTTAGTTGTTTTGTTTTGCTCGAGGACTAGCAAAAGTTAAGTGTGGGGGAATTAAATCAAAAATTTGATGCTAACTAAGTAAGCACACAAATTAAAACCCTCTTGTGACAATTGTAGTATATGAATAAGTAGGGATCGTTCTTAACCGGGGATTAGGAGGGATTGCAAAATCACTTGGAAACTAACTCAAAAACGTAAAATAAAGTTTGAAACACTAAACTAGACTCAAAGAATGCAAAACTAAACAATAAAACACAAAAACAAATCAAAAGACTCAAATAATATAAAACACTTATAAACACAAACTAAGACACTTTCTAACTAAATTGGACACTAAAGTAAAGGGGGATTGAGATTTTGACGAAAATAAAATAAATGCACAAATTGTAATTTAAAGGCAGAATTTAAATATGAATGTGATGAAATATGGAATGAATGCTAGCTAGAAGGTTCTTCTCCACACATGTCACACTTGCATACAAAATGACTTTTAGTTGGTCTTTCGATAAATTATGAAACTCAACACCCCAGGTTAATTAGGTCCGCTTAAATTAACCGTCAAGTTCTCCTTAAGTTAATGAATTGGATGGGTTAGCGCAACGCAATTCAAAACATTCTCCAAAAGTCCTTTACGTGAAAAGCACAATAAAGATACAATCAAAGATCATTAAGCATCATGAAAACTATAAGTGTTGACGAGGCATTCGTTACTATGATGAGCATGAAACTAGTGCCAAGAATTCATTTAACGCGATTGTTTATAAGCAACCTCCACTACTTGTGAATATAAGTTCATAACTATTAGGTGAAATTCACTTATACTCTAGCATCATATTCATGCATGAAAATTAAGCGTGCACTCTCAATCAACATACATAAATAAGTTATCGAACAAGCAGTTAAACAAATTGAATTCACCATTCATGAAATTCCAACCAAAAATAATCAATTCATATTGCAAGCATAAACATGGTTTCGAATCACCCCCTAGCTAACTAGGGGGATTTAGCCTCTCATGGTCATAAAAAGAGAATTACAAATGAATTTAAACATAAAGCACAAAGGATTGATTACACCTAGAACGCCCAACGAATCCATGTGAATTGGTGCGCGTCGAAGCTCCTCTTTCCTCTTCTCCTTTCTGCGGCAGATTGGTTAAATGGTGTTGGTGGATGATTTGCGGGTTTAGGGATGGATTTATGGAGGTTGGGTGGTGCGGCAAGGTTATGGGAAGGTGGAGGAAGGCACGGCAATAATGGGAGGCTGCTGGAATGGAAGGGTTGCTGCGGCTGTGATGGAAAAAGTGTTGGAATAGGTTGCGGCTGTTAGGCTTTTTGTGATAAAAAAAATGGCTGAATAATGTGTGATGGATTTAGGGTTATGAATGGATGCACGGTTGTTGGGGAATATGTGTAAAAAGTGGCTGCATAAAGAATGGAAAAATGAATGGGATTTTTGCGGCTAAAATGCCAAAGAATGAGATAATGGGCTGTTAGGTTTTTAGGTTATGGAATGCACGGCTAATAATGGGAAATTGGCTGCAATAATATATATGGGATATAATGGTTGCGGCAAAGTCAATTAGGGTGAACAAAATCATGGAATGCACCGCCCAAGGAAGAAAATAAATGGGATGGTCACGGCTTGGGAAATTATAGAAAAATATGGAATGGTGGCTGCCCTAAAGGACAAAATATTAGGGTATAAAATAGGTTATGGAATGCACGGGTTATGGCCAGGAATGGTGGGATTAATGATTAGAATGAATCACGGCTTAGGGAAATTATTGGGAATATTAGGGTGAATGTTTTTGGACACAAATGCCCCCCCTTGCACGGCAAGGGAAGGGGAGAAAATAAAAAGGCACGGCAAAGGGTTACAAAGTGGCTAGGGCCTTCGTTTTGTGTCCTAAAGCGCCTACAAGGACTTCAAAGTGGCTAGAAAATACGGACGTTTAAGATTAGGAAAGGTTACCAAAACGGGAAACTTTGGGTTAACTTTCCTAAAATAGGAAACCTTGTTTGAGTAGGATTCCTCGTTTTGGTAAGAATTCATCGTTGGAATAGGAATTCGTCGTTTCTTCACGTCTTCAACTCATTCATTCCTCTTTCGCTCCAAAAGGCTCCAATTTGCATCTTCTTGCACACTTTGGCCTTATAATCTGAAAATACACAAAAGTGGCCTTAAACACTGAAATAGATAAGTAAACACAACATAAATGCACGAGAACAAGCTAATTAAGTCGCATGAATATGCTCCTATCAAGGGGAAAGCTGGAAAGGCAAAGGTTATGCACGGCAAAGGGTGTTTTGGTGCTTGAAATGCATGTGTTTGCATGTGAATTAAAACTAGAGTGAATGATGATGAATGTATGTGGATTAAAGAGTGAATGGTGGCTGCAATAATGAAATGGAATGGCTGGAAATGCAAGGGGAATGCATGTGGAATGACAGCTAGGTTGCTTAGTGGAAAGCTGGAATTTCAAGGGGGGTGCACGGCAAGCTTTGTTTTGGGTGATGGGTGCATGTGTTGGCTGATTTATTTGTTGGGAATGCATGTGAAAAACAGCTAGGGTGAATGATTGAGGTGGGAATGGAAGAATGTGGCTGCAATGATGAATGCATGTGGCTGAAATGAAAGGGAAATGCAATTGTAACACACGGCAAGGGATGTGTTGGTGTGTGTATGGGAATTTCTGGTTTAAGGCTTTGTTTGATTGGGCTAGGCCCTTTGTTTTATGTCCTAAAGTGCATACAAGGCTTCAATTTCGTCCAACACTTTGGCTCCAAGCATAAGCTATCCATTCTAAGCCCAATTTTGCTCCAAAATGCTCCAAATTGCACCTTTTTGCTTCCTTAGCCATATGAACCTAGAAACACACGAAAATGGCATAAAGGACTAAAATAACTAAAGAAACACAACGTAAATCCATGAGAACAAGCCAATTAAGTCGCATAAATATGCTCCTATCAAATTCCCCCACACTTAGCTTTTGCTAGTCCTCGAGCAAAACAAACAAACTAAACAAAACGAAACAAAACAAACAAAAGACAATCTAAACCTTCCAACGTCGCCTTCGGGATTTCCAATGCACATGACATGTTAAAATTCGTTATCTCCACAGATTTTAGTCATCTTCACACTTAAGTACATTCTTACTCATAGTCACCACATACTAGTTCACAATTAGGCATTTAAAACCATGTTTTGAATGTAGTAACATGCTTTTAGAGAATTTGCTCAATTCCTTACAAGATATGCACTTAATTTTCACTCAGATTTTCTAACTACACACCCTAATCTAGTCATATGTGAGAAGATTGATGTAAACATGAAAACGAACACTCACATATATGTATCACAAAGAAAGCAATTTCTGGAGTTAATAAGCATGTTTAGATATGATCTCATGAATGGAATGCTACTACTTAGACGCGAGAACCAGTGACACCATATGCTCATACCAAGTTCAAACTCCACAAATTGAAACACATAACACTCAAGATTGAAGTCACGGGTTGTAATGGGGCTTGGGGCGTGTGGATAACAAAGAAGGGATATGGAAAACAAAGGTTCTTAAAGAAATAGTGAGCAAAGCACTTGAATCAACTTAGAATTCACTTTTGAATGAAAACTCAACTTTTGAACAAAAAGGGAGAATTTAGACAATTTAGGGCCAGAATTGGTGTTTTGGACCCTTTCTTCAATCACTCATTCTTTCATTTTTTTAAGCTCTTTTTTTCTTTCTTTCTTTCTTTTCTTTTCTATTTTTCTTTTCTTTTGAATCCCAAAACATACATAAACACTTAAGAACAAACATTCTCTCCCTCACACTCATTTTCTTTCATAATGTAACTCAAAAGGAATTCATTTAAGTCATGCTCACTATCTTTTAAGAACAAGGGTGTGGACTGTCCTAAACTAGGCTAGGTGAAGATAGTGTGGGTTAACAAAGAATGTAAGCTTAACAAGGCTCAATGGGGTTAACTTAAACATATAATGAAGTAGGATACACGGCAATTTGGCTTTGGTGGTGGTCACTACACAACTTCTTCTTGAATATGTGTTATGCAAATCAATAACATGCTTTGAATGAAATGGGCATGAGTTCTAGCATTTGGAACTATATGATGAAATGCCTTCCAAGTAGTAACCAAGCAAAGAATAATGAGATCATGCAACGACTTTAGAAACAATAATGCACAGATTTTAACTCTCCAAATAACGTTTAGGCTCAAGTCTCACAAGGTTGTAGCGTTTGTTTGAGTTCCTTCCTTCAAGCATGTTACAAGAACTAATTTTTTTGCTTTTAGGATTGCATGTGAAGTCATACATTATAACCATAACCAAGCATATACCAAGAGTATATCAAACTTTTCTCCATGTTTATAACTCTTTCTTAACAGTCATGCAATTAAAAACCAAATCCTCATCATTGTGTTGGAAGGTACCCTAAGACACAAACACAAAAACGACTCAAAACACTCTTTTTAGGCTTTTCAAAACATGTTTTTCAAATTTTTATGTGATTTTCGGAGTTATAAAACAAAACACACTAAAACACTCCAAATCAGCTTAAAAACATTTTAAAACAGCAAGGAACAACACTTGCAGTTATGGGTGATAAAATCCAACGAATTTGCATCAACATACTTAGTTACCCCCCCCACACTTCAATCAAACATTGTCCTCAATGTTTTAAGCTAAAAACCACACTTAAACACAAGCAAACACAAAAACAGCAACTAAACTCATTAAACAGGACATAATGTAAATAACAAATAGAAGAGGTTTAGGGACGCAAATCTGTGTATAGAGTGTAGATTACTTCTTTTCCTTGGTGATTGCATTGAGGCTTGATATTTAGTTTGACTGGAAGATTTTCTGGTTTCTTCCAATCGTTGATTCTCCACAGGCTACTCTTGAACTGGGCTGGAGGATTCTGACACATGGCAGGCAAGCACGAGGTGGAGGTGATGACCTGTTTCTTTGTTCAATCTTTCCAATTCGTATTGAAGAGGGTAGATCGGAAGACTGACTCCAAGTGCCGGTTGATTGCTCTCTTTCACTTTGCCATGCGAGTAATAACAAGGACAAAGTAAAGGACAGGGAAAGAGCAAGATATGAGATACCTTTGCTTTCGCCCTTGATGATATGAGATACTTTTGCTTTTGAAGAAGTAGCGAATGAATTAGCACATATATTTGTTGCGCTTGTCTCCACATGCTTCGATCCACCGTTTCCTCTTGCCTCATCTGTACTCCAGGCATCTGGTATCTTTTTTGGGGGATACATCAATGGTTGAATATGTGTTCTCAAGGGAAGAAGAAAACTGAGCATGTTTGAGAGGTGTGGTTGCAGCTACATTCTCGGCCGAGAAGGAAAGTCATACGTTTTTGGGTGTATGCCTTGCCATGAATGTTGATGTATATAGGAAGTGTAATGGCAAGTAGTAGTGCGGATGCGGCAATGACCTCCGCGCGTCTTCAACTTTGTCAGAGAGCTTTTGACAAAGTTGCACACGTTTTCTGAAAAGCCGGGATTTCGGCTTTGTCATCCACGCTTGTCGGCAAAAGTGTGTAGCTGCATTCTCGGCCTCCACGCGTCTTCAACTTTGTCAGAGAGCTTTTGACAAAGTTGCACGCTTTATCTGAAAAGTTGGGATTTCGTCTGAAGAGTTGGCGAACTTTACGCAGGAAAATCCGGCTTTGAAGAGTGGTGTCTCTTCAATTCTGAATCGGTGATTGTGTCGCCTCTCCTTTTATAGAGGTGATCGATCACCTCTAACATGCACACTTTGAATATTGCCCATCCATGAAAATCGTCTCCGGTCCTTTAAGATTTTACTCCATCCAACCCTTCTCTTTTAACTTCTTGAAAAATGGTTAACCCGTCTAACCCATCTAACATTTGCTTAGATTTGAGTCTCAGCAGTGATCCGGTCGCGCCGCGTTAGGGTAAGGTATGGTGCCCGTCTTTCTTATCTTCTAATGGCCCTCTTACAGGTGAAGACTCTGTGATGACGGATGCAACAACAGCTACGACAGTAGCTCGGAACCTCTTCACTCCTAATGATAGTCAGCTGCTTTCAGGACGGTCCGATGAGTTGGCCGTTCAAGAGTCCTTAGCTCTCAGTGTTCAGTGCGCGGGCTCTGTGTCCAACATGGGTCAGCGCCTACTTGCTCGATCCCGTCAGGTTAAATCATTGATGGCAGAGGTGGAAAATCTCAAGCAAGAGATCAAACAACTTAAGCACGAGAATAAAAGTTTGCACGTGCTTGCAAATAATTATTCGACAGGCATGAAGAGGAAGCTTGATGAGATGCAAGAATCTCAAGGTCGAATTCAAAGTGACCGTCAAAGGCTTGCGGCTTTCTTCCAGAGACACCTTTTTCCTGCGTCATCTAGCGTTCCACCAAGTATTGGGGCCTCGAATGATCTATCTTCGGTGCCTCCCGCTCCTATGCCTCCCGCTCCTATGCCTCTCGCTCCGATGCCGCCTCTTGCTCCGATGCCTCCCGCTCCTAGAGTTTTGCCACGTAGTGGGGCTTCACGTAAACAATCCTTGTGAAGGCTCCATCTTTCTCTTTCTTTGTTTTTTGTTTTTGTTTTTTTTTTTTTTTTTCGCACTTGTAATTTCTCGAAAATCAATGAACATGCTTTGTTTTATTCAGTGTATTGGGTTACCTCCCAAGTAGCGCTTTCTTTTACGTCTTGCAGCCGGACGAGACCTTCTTTTCTCACTTAGGACCCACAACATGCAATGGGATCTCCTCCACAACATGCTCAACAAAGTTCTCGTAGTAGGGTTTCAACCTATGGCCATTCACCTTGAATTCTTGTCCAGTTTTCAAACTTTGTATTTGGACTGTACCATGCACAATTGGACCAACCCACTTAGAACGTAACTTACCGGGGAATAATCGAAGACGAGAATTGAATAACAACACTTTCTGCCCGACTGAGAAGGTTTTGCCTCTAATCATCTTGTCATGGACGGCCTTGGTCTTCTCCTTGTAAATCCGGGCATTCTCATACGCTTCATGCCTAATCTCTTCAAGCTCGCTCAATTATAGCTTCCTATGGTTTCCAGCCGCGTCCACATCCATATTGAAGGCCTTGACCGCCCAATGTGCCTTGTGCTCAAGCTCTACGGGTAGATGGCACGGCTTGCCATAGACTAGCCGAAATGGGGACATACCAATGGGCGTTTTGTAAGCCGTTCGATAGGCCCACAGTGCATCCTCCAAGCGCAAGCTCCAATCTTTTCTATTCGGCCCAACGGTCTTTTCTAGGATTTGCTTGATTTCTCAATTTGAAACTTCGGCTTGGCCATTGGTTTGGGGGTGATAAGGTGTGGAAACCTTATGCATCACGTTGTACTTCTTGAGCAACGCCACAATGGTGCGGTTGCAAAAATGAGTCCCACCATCGCTTATGAGCACTCGAGGCATCCCAAATCTAGAGAAAATGTTAGATTTTACAAAATTTGCAACAATTCTAGAATCGTTAGTTTGGGTGGCTTTATCTTCCACCCACTTTGACACATAATCAACGGCAAGTAAAATGTACATAAAACCAAAAGACATAGGGAACGGACCCATAAAATCAATACCCCAAACATCAAAGATTTCAACAACAAGGATTGGGGTTTGCGGCATTTGGTCTCTTTGGCCTATACTTCCGGTCTTTTGACATCTATCACATGTTAAGCAAAAAGCCCTAGCATCTCTAAACAATGTAGGCCAATAAAAACCACTTTCAAGAACCTTAAACGCTGTGCGTTGTGTGCCAAAGTGTCCACCACATGCATATGTATGGCAAAAACTCAAAATGGAATTAAATTCAGATTCATGAACACAACGACGCACAATCTGATCCGGGCATATTTTCCACAAATAAGGGTCATCCCAAACATAAAAATGTGCATCTTTTTTTAATTTATCACGTTGAGCCTTGCTTAAAGTGTTAGGAACTTGCTTAGACACCAAAAAATTAACTAAATCAGCATGCCAAGGGTTACTTACCTCAACGGACAGAAGTTGTTCATCCGGAAACGTTTCTAAAATGGGAAGTTCCTCTTCTTCACGCACCATTCGACTTAGGTGGTCAGCCACCACGTTTTCACATCCCTTCTTGTCCCTAATTTCAACGTCGAATTCTTGAAGTAAGAGCATCCAACGAATGAGCCGCGGTTTAGCCTCTTTTTTTAGTGAATAAGTACCTAAGAGCTGCATGGTCAGAAAATACAATCACTTTAGTGCTAAGTAAATATAAACGAAACTTATCTAAAGCAAACACAACGGCAAGAAGTTCTTTTTCCGTGGTAGAATAGTTTAGTTGAGCATCATTCAAGGTCCTAGAAGTAGATGGCGTGGGATTGTTTATTCTTCCTTTGACCCAAAACAGCCCCTATTGCATAATCGGATGCATCACACATGAGCTCGAAAGGCAACGTCCAATCAGGTGGAAGGATGATAGGTGTCGTGGTAAGCTTGTTCTTGAGAAGCTTCAATGCCTTCTCACACTCCTCGTTGAACTCAAACGTCACTTCTTTTTGTAGGAGACGGCATAAGGGCTGTACAATCTTGGAGAAATCCTTGATAAATCGCCTATAGAATCCTACATGGCCAAGGAAAGAACGAACCTCTCTAACTGAAGTAGGAGAGGGTAAGTAACGTACAAGATCTATTTTAGACTTATCAACTTCAATTCCTTTTTCAGAGATGATATGACCCAAAACTATGCCTTGTTTAACCATAAAATGACATTTTTCCCAATTTAAAACAAGGTTAGTTTCCACGCATCTTTTCAAGATTAAACCAAATGGCATACGATGATATGCAAAAGTACCAAATGGACAAGTAAAGGTGGTCTTTTCTTGATCATCTGGCGCTATGACAATTTGATTATATCCCGAATAACCATCAAGAAAGCAATAAAAAGAATGACCGGCTAACCTTTCAAGCATTTGATCAATGAATGGCAAAGGGAAGTGATCTTTCCTTGTTGCGGCGTTTAGCTTCCTGTAATCAATACAAACACGCCAACCGGTCACAACACGAGTGGGTATAAGCTCTTGTTCTTCATTCTTCACCACCGTGACTCCGGACTTCTTTGGAACAACCTGCACAGGTGACACCCAACGACTATCAGAAATAGGATATATAACACCACAATCAAGCAATTTTATAACCTCATTTTTCACTATTTCCAACATGGGTGGATTAAGGCGACATTGAGCTTCACGAGATGGCTTGGCTCCCTCCTCCAAAAGGATGCAATGCATGCATATGGTGGGACTAATGCCTTTGATATCCGCCAAGGTCCATCCAATGGCAGATTTGTGCTCCTTTAACATCCTTATCAACTTGTCTTCTTCTTGGGCCGTGAGTGAGCTTGATATGATGACGGGTAGTGTTTGATCTTCTCCCAAGAAAACATACTTCAAGTGACTAGGTAAAAGTTTTAACTCAAGTGTAGGTGGCTGCACAATTGATGGAAGTAACTTGTTAGTCAAAACCGAATCCAAAATTGAGAGTGGAGACTTACCAGAGTGTGAGGGCAATGACTCGAGGGCGGCAACCATTTCAATCACTTCACCACAAGCGAGCACGGCGATATGGTCAGATTGCATGCCGTGGGTTGCAAGAATTCCCCCACCCTCATTTCTTGTTCCTATGTTGTGCACTAAGGCTACATCGAGTGCATCTTCGTTCATTTGATCCAAATGCACCTGTGCCAACGAATCCACAATGTCAATAGCAAAACAAGAATGGTCCTCAATTGGATATTTAATGGTTTCAGAAAGATTAAAATTAATAATGTCCCCATCAAACTCCATGGTTAATGTTCCCGTAAACACGTCTATCTTTGTTCTCGCTGTTTTCATGAATGGACGGCCTAGCAAGATTGGTAATGATGTGGAATGGGGTGAATCCTCCATGTCAAGCACGTAGAAATCTGCTGGAAAAATCAAGTTACCAACCTGCACCAAAACATCTTCTAAAACACCCTTTGGATATGCATTAGAACGATCGGCTAATTGAATTATCACACCATCATTTTTAAGCTCACCTAAGTTCATAGATGCATAAATAGAGTATGGCATAACATTAATCGAAGCCCCTAAGTCTAACATGCATTGTTCAAACTTAGTATTACCAATAACGCACGGAATTGTAAAATTACCCGGATCTTTGCATTTAGGGGGTAATTTCCTTTGTAACACAGCAGAGACATTTTCACTTACTTGAACCACCTCTTTGTTCGAAATCCTTCTCCTTGTTGTACAAAGTTCTTTTAAAAACTTAGCATACCTCGGGACTTGCTTAATCGCATCAAGGAGCGGAATATTTACTTGAACTTTCCGAAAGGTCTCTAGAATGTCCTTCTCAGCTTCTTCCTTCTTTGATTGCCTAAACCTGCCAGGAAAGGGCACATTTAGTGGAATAGAACTAGAAAAAGTCGAATTGGGACTTACCTTGGTGGTTTGGGACGGTTTAGGAGGACTAGACGAATTCGGCAAGGTTTGGTTATCCTTGGCCGTGGGCTTTGCTCCCTGTGCTTCTTCTTACAGCAACTTGTCCTCCTCATCTTGACTTGATTTGGATGTATTTGAGTCCGTTCTAACCTGTTTACCACTTCTCAACATGATGGCCTTAGCGGTTTCAAATCCTCCCTTTGGGTTCATAACGATTGAACTAGGCAATCTGCCTTGTTCTCTAATTTGCCCCATAAATTCGGCAATTTGACCCATTTGCTTCCCCAAATTGTCCACCCTCCTTTCTTGGATTTGCCTCTCTTTATTTTGAGTTTGGACTTCCTGCGTCAAAGTCGTAAGTAATTGAAAAATCTTATCATTATTACTTGAATTACCTACATTGCTTTGGGCAGGTTGTGCTTGGGCTTGTGGTGGTGCCAACGGCTTTTGATAGAAACCCAGGGGTTGTCGGTATCCACTTTGTTGGGCAGATTGTTGTGCATCTCTCCATCTGAAATTTGGGTGGTCTCTCCAACCCGGATTCTATGTATTTGAGTATTGATCATTTCTTTGCTGATTTTGGCCTTGATAACCTATGGCATTGGCGCTTTCCCATCCTCCATTCTCGATGAGTTGTGGGCACGTCTCAGAAGCATGTCCTTGGATAGAACACACCCTGCATACCATTGGTCCTTGAATCTTCATTCCCTCGGCCAACTGAGAAACAATAGAAGTAAGGTTAGCTAGTTGGGATTGAATTTCGGGCATAGAACTTACCTCATTCACTTGTGGCCGTGGGGGGTCTCTTTGTCCAACACCTTCGTATTGTTATGCATTATGTGCTCGGCTGGCAATTAGAACTTTTGCAGCCCCCGGAGTTTTATCCACCAATGCACCTCCCGCTGAGGCATCAAGCATTTGGCGTTCCATGGGAAGGAGTCCTTCGTAGAAGTATTAAATGAGCAGCTCCTCCTTCATTTGATGTTGTGGACAAGAAGCAACAAGTGATTTAAAACGTTCATAATAAGAAGGAAACGATTCACCTTGATTTTGTTGGATGCCACTAATCTGTTTCCTCAAGCAAATGATTCTTGAAGTTGGGAAAAACTTCTCCAAGAAAGCTCTTTTCATACTATCCCAAGATGTAACCGTTCCAGGTGCTAATTCGTAAAGCCAATCCTTCGCTTTTTCCAAAAGTGAGAATGGAAAAGCCTTCATCATCAGAATGTTCCCGTCGACATTTATGGGTGTCATGCTCGAACAAACAACCTCGAACTCCTTGAGATGCTTGTTGGGATCTTCCATGGAAAGCCCATGGTATTTCGGAATGTGGTGCAACAAGCTTGACTTCAACTCGAATTCATCGGTCTTGCCTTGGGCAGCCGCGGGGTATTGAATGCATAATGGTGCGGCATTGGCCAAACTGAGGCAGAAAGCTCCTTGATGGTTCGATTGTCCGCTGCCATGGTTGGTACTTCCTCTTCAAACTTTGCCGTGGCCTCCTCTTCAACCTCAACTTCTTGCTTTTCTACTTCAGGTTCGAGACTAGGAGGATTAGACTCTTGCAATTTCTTTTTCCTTCTCAAAGTCCTCTCGAAATCGCCCTCAAAGTCGGAGATATGCTCACGAACAGGTTGTGAGCTACGGGTCATAAACTAGCACCTACACACAAGAGCAAACAAGATAAGTAACCCACTTAATAGACTCGGCACAAGTAAGAAAATAAGTTGCCACACACGGCACAAAAACAAAACACATACACACGGTGCAAAATTTAAAACAAAACAGAAACCAAACAATTTAAACAAGACTCAAGGCAAGGGATTAGCAACTTTGCTAATCCCCGGCAACGGCGCCAAAATTTGATGCGTTACGAATGTGACACATAAATTAAACCCTATTTGTGACAATTGTAGTAATGATGTAAGTAGGGATCGTTCTAACCGGGGATTAACTAGGGGTGCTAAACACTTGACTCAAATAAATAAAACTAATCTTTAAACACTTAATTCACTTAACGAAAACTCAAAATAAGTCCACAAGACTCCAAATACTTAAAAACACAAAATAAGATAGATTAAGACTAAACAAAATATGGGGGGGGGGGGGATGAGGTTTTGACGAAATTGAACTAAAATGCACAGATTGTAATTAAGGGCAAAATGTAAATATGAATGTGATGAAAATATGGATGAATGCTAGCTAGAAGGTTCTTCTCCACACATGTTACACTTGCATACAAGATGATTTTCGGTTGGTCTTTCGATCAATTATGAAACTCAACACCCCGGGTTAATTAGGTCCGCTTAAATTAACCGTCAAGTTTTCCTTAAGTTAATGAATTGGATGATTGCGTGCGACAACCCAAAGCATTCCCCACAAGTTCCCTACATGAATTGCATAATAGAGATACAAGCAAGAATCATTAAGCATCATGAAAACTATAAGTGTTGACGAGGCATTCGTTACTATGAATTGCATGAAACTTATGCCAAGAATTTACTTAACGCGATTGTTTATAAGCAACCTCCACTACTTGTGAATATAAGTTCATAACTATTAGGTGAAACTCACTTATATTCTAGCGTCATATTCATGCATGAAAATTAAGCGTGCACTCTCAAGTCAAATAGTCAAACAAATTGAATCCACAACTCATGAAATTCCAACCAAAGGTAATCAATTCATATTGCAAGCGTAAACAGGGTTTCGAATCACCCCCTAGCTATGGGGGGTTTAGTTCCTCATACGTACAAAACAAAGATACGTAAATTTAATCATTGAAATCAAGGAAAAGAAAACACCTAAAAATTCCAACAACTCAAACTTGAATTGTATGAACGTTTAGGCCCTTCTCCTCCTCTTTGTTGCTGCACAAGGTCTAAGGATAGGTTTTGGATTGGTGTTTGTATGGAGGAATGGTTGGATAGTGTTTTGGAGGGTTGGGGAGTGGTGGAAATAGAAGAGAATGGTGCTGGAAATGAATGATAAGTCACGGCCAAGGGGAAGTGTTTGTGTTTGTGTTGTGGTAATGAGAATGGAGAGTGAATGAATGACAATTGAATGATGTTTTGTGGCTGCAATGGATGCTTATTTATAGGTGGATGAATGATTAAAAGAGGGAATATGACAGCTAGGAGAGAATGTGGCTGCCATCATGAAGAGTGAAGTTGGAAATGCAAAAGGGGAAAGCTGGAAAGGCAAAGGTTATGCACGGCAAAGGGTGTTTTGGTGCTTAAAATGCATGTGTTTGCATGTGAATTAAAACTAGAGTGAATGATGATGAATGTATGTGGATTAAAGAGTGAATGGTGGCTGCAATAATGAAATGGAATGGCTGGAAATGCAAGGGGAATGCATATGGAATGACAGCTAGGTTGCTTGGTGGAAAGCTGGAATTTCA
Organism: Pyrus x bretschneideri; assembly: GCF_019419815.1. Taxonomy (NCBI): domain Eukaryota; kingdom Viridiplantae; phylum Streptophyta; class Magnoliopsida; order Rosales; family Rosaceae; genus Pyrus; species Pyrus x bretschneideri. The sequence goes on along the minus strand of NW_025999587.1, from coordinate 42,235 downwards.
AGGGGGGGTGCACGGCAAGCTTTGTTTTGGGTGATGGGTGCATGTGTTGGCTGATTTATTTGTTGGGAATGCATGTGAAAAACAGCTAGGGTGAATGATTGAGGTGGGAATGGAAGAATGTGGCTGCAATGATGAATACATGTGGCTGAAATGAAAGGGAAATGCAATTGCAACACACGGCAAGGGATGTGTTGGTGTGTGTATGGGAATTTCTGGTTCTAAGGCTTTGTTTGATTAGGCTAGGCCCTTTGTTTTATGTCTTAAAGTGCATACAAGGCTTCAATTTCGTCCAACACTTTGGCTCCAAGCATAAGCTATCCATTCTAAGCCCAATTTTGCTCCAAAATGCTCCGAATTGCACCTTTTTGCTTCCTTAGCCATATGAACCTAGAAACACACGAAAATGGTATAAAGGACTAAAATAACTAAAGAAACACAACGTAAATGCATGAGAACAAGCCAATTAAGTCGCATAAATATGCTCCTATCAACAGCCTTGAGAGCATTGGATAATTTCATGAACCATTGCCTCAAAGCTTGCTTGAAATCGTAAAGAAATTTGTTCAACTTGCACACTCAAGTCTTCCTCTTTTGTCCAAAACCAGAAGGCAAATTCATGTAAACTTCTTCTTCTAAGTCACCATGTAAAAATGCATTGTTCACGTCTAGTTGATGAAGATGTCAACCTTCCAAAGCTGCAATGCTAAAAAGAACATGAACTATAGTCAACTTAGCCACAGGAGCAAAAGTGTCGCGGTAATCAACATCTTCGATTTGACAATACCCATTGGCGACAAGCCGGCCTTGTACCTTTCAATGGTCCCATCAAGTTTGAGCTTCACCTTATAAACCCACTTGCAACCAATGGGACGTTTGTGATGAGGTAGAGGCATAATTGTCCAGGTTTTATTTGCATGAAGGGCTGCAAGTTCATGGTGCATAACATATCGCCAATGTAGATCTTAGGCAGCCTGTGAAAAACTAGTAGGTTCTTTAAAGAGGGTGGGATTAGCAGTATAAGCTTTATATGCGGATGAGAGATAGTCATAAGATAAATGAGTAGAGAGGGGATGAGAGGTACTTGATGATGATTGAACCACGTTCGTTGAAGAATTGGGAGCAGTTGTTGACGGTATAGAGGCCTCGACATGAAAGTTCTACAAAAATGAGGAAGGTTTGGTGGTTCATGATCCGCGTCGGGGTAAGGATGGGTTGGGTGTGGGTGAGGTTGAATGTAGGGGAGATGGTGATGTTTGAGTGGCTGTGGGGTCTGGAGGTAAAGGCATGGGGGTTGGGGTGGTGATATCGGTTGATGGAGTATCTAAAGGTGAAAGGATTAAAGGCATGTGAGATAGAGATGAGGATGTGGTAGGTGTATCATCTAAAGGTGGTTCACTAGAGAAAGGGTGAGGTTGAGATGGTGCAGGGGAAGAATCCATGTCAAAGTGGAGCAAGGAGGCATGAGGGGTGGGTAGAGGTGTAGAGGCAATGGAAGTGTCCAAGTGTTGATAAATGATGCGAGAATTATACGCGCACAAATTAAACCCTCTTTTCGTCAATTGTAGTATAAGTATAAGTAGGGATCGTTCTAAACCGGGGATTAGGAGGGATTACTAAATCACTTGGAAACTGACTCAAAAATGTAAAACAAACATTAAAACACTAAAACAAATCAAAAGACTCAAAGAATACAAAACACTTATAAACACAAACTAAGACACTTTCTAACTAAATTGGACACTAAAGTAAAGGGGGATTGAGATTTTGACGAAAATAAATTAAATGCACAAATTGTAATTTAAAGGTAGAATTTAAATATGAATGTGATGAAATATGGAATGAATGCTAGCTAAGGGGTTCTTCTCCACACATGTTATACTTGCATACAAGATTGATTCTCAGTTGGTCTTTCGATAAATTATGAAACTCAACACTCCGGATTAATTAGGTCCGCTTAAATTAACCGTCAAGTTTTCCTTAAGTTAATGAATTGGATGGGTTTGCGCAACGCAATTCACAACATTCTCCAAAAGTCCTTTACGTGAACAGCACAATAAAGATACAATTAAAGATCATTAAGTATTATGAAAACTATAAGTGTTGACGAGGCATTCGTTACTATGATGAGCATGAAACTCGTGCCAAGAATTCATTTAACGCGATTGTTTATAAGCAACCTCCACTACTTGTGAATATAAGTTCATAACGATTAGGTGAAAATCACTTATATTCTAGCGTCATATTTATGCATGAAAATTAAGCGCGCATTCTTAATAAACATTCATAAATAAGTTATCAATCAAACGGTTAAGCAAATTGAATCCACAACTTATGAAATTCCAACGAAAGTTAATCAATTCATATTGCAAATATAAACATAGTTTCGAATCACCCCCTAGCTAAAGGGGGATTAGTTCCTCATACCTTTGAAATCAAAGAAACACCTAAACATTCCAACAACTCAAAACTTGAATTGTATGAACGTTTAAGCACTCTTCTCTTCCATTCCTTATACGTACAAAACAAAGAGAATTAAAATGAAACTTTGAAATCAAAGAAACACCTAAACATTCCAACAACTCAAACTTGAATTGTATGAACGTTTAGTCACTCTTCTCTTCCTCGTTGTTGTAGCACAAGGTTTAAGGATAGGTTGGTTGATGGGATGGAAGTGTGGAATGGAGTGGAAATGGAGAAGATGGAGAAGGGGAAGTGTTTGTGTATTACAATGGAAAATGAGAGATTTGGTGAATGGAATGAATGGGTATTTATAGGAAGAGAATGGGTGTTAATGGATGTTTGTTTAAGGTATTTGGTGGATGGGAAAAGGTGTGGATGGTGGGAATTATGGTGGATGGATGGTTTAGTGGATGTAATTTAGGGTTTATTTAGGTGAATGTGGATGCATGGTTTAGTGGATGTAAAGGATAATGGGATGGTGTGGAATTAAAAGCTAAAAAAAATGGGATAATGGGCATTTAAGTGTGAATGGAATGGTGGGATGCACTAATGGAAATTATGGAATGGAATGGTGGGATGCACTAATGGAAATTATGGAATGGAATGGTGGGATGCACTAATTAGGAGGAAGAATTAGGGTGAAGGGCTTAATGCATGGATTTGGGCCAATTAGGGTGAAGGGCTTAATGCATGGATTTGGGCCTAAAATGCCCCCCCCCTTGCACGGCAAGGGAAAGGACTTGGGCTAAAGCCCACGGCAATGGCTCTAAAATGGGCTAAGGTTAGGGTTTAGGTCATCTAAAAGCCCAAAGCCAAGAATAGAAACTCACGACAATGGAAACCTCCAAGAATAGAAACTTCCAACTTTAGAAACTTTGGTTACCAATTCCGACTTCCTTGCTCTTCACTTTCATTTCTTCATTTCTTAAGCTCCTTTGACCTTCAACCTCGTCCATTCCTCGTGCTCCATTTGCATACACCACATTCCAGCTCAGTTTTGCTCCAAAAGCTCCCAATTGCATCATTTCATGTAATATGTCCTTTAAACCTGAAAACACATGAAAGTAGCTTAAAAGACTACTTTAACGAATAAAACATAACAAAAATGCATAAGAACTAGCTAACTAAGGTGCATAAATATGCTCCTATCAAATTCCCCCACACTTAGCTTTTGCTAGTCCTCGAGCAAAACAAACAAAAGAAAGAAAACAAAACGAAACAAACTAACCAAACCAAAAACTAAACCTTCCAACGTTCGCCTCAGGGATTTCCAATGAAACATGACATGTCAAAATTCATTACCCACATGGCTTTTAGTCTTCCTTTCCCTCAAGCACATACTTAATCATAGTCACCATTCACTAGTTCGCATTTAATCAATTAAAACATATTTTGAATGTAGTAACATGCCTTAGAGAATTCCCTCAATTCCTCACTCGTTATGCACTCAATTTTCACTCAAATTTTCTGACTACACACCCTACACTAGTTATATGTGAGAAGATTGATGTAAACATGAAAGACTAGTACTCACATACGTTATACAAAGAAAGCAATTTCGGGAGTAATTAAACGTGTATGGATATGATCTCATGAATGGGATGCTACTACTTAGATGCGAGAACCAGTGACACCATATGCTCATACCAAATTCAAACTCCACATTTGAAATGCACAACACTCAAGATAGAAGTCAAGGGTTGTAACGGGGCTTGGGGTTTTGGCTAACAAGGGAAGGTAAGGAATAACAAACGTTCTTTAAGCAATAATAAGTAAAGTAATGAAATTAAGACTTAGAATTCCCTTAGAATGCAGAAATCAACTTTTAAACAAATAGGGGAGATTCAAACAACTCTTAGGGCCTAATTCATTGTTTTGGGCCCTTACTTCAACAACCAATACTTTTCAACTATTTTCAACTCTTTTTCCATTTTTTTTCTTTTCTTTTTCTTTCTTTCTTTGCTTTTTTTTTTTTTTTTTTTTTTTTTTTTTTCTTACCGTGCCTATGGCACAAAAACTCACATGAATACACTTTCCCCCACACTTATTTTCTGCACACATTAATCAAAGGGAATTCATTCATGCTTACTATGCTTCAAGAACAAGGGTACGGATGGTCCTAATCTAGGCTAGGTGAAGATAATGTGGGTTAACAAAGAAAGTAGGCTACACAAGGCTCAACGGGGTTAAATCCTATAAAACAAATGAAAAGGGAAATATGGCAATTTGGCTATGGTGTTCACTACACAACTTCATCTTGAATACGTGTTATGCAAATCAATGACATGCTTTGAATGAAATGGGCATGAGTTCTAGCATTTGGAACTAAGTGATGAAACGCCTTCTAAGTAGCAACCAAGCAAAGAATAATGAGATCATGCAACGACTTTAGAAAACAAAGAATGCACAGATTTTAACTCTCCAAATAAACGTTTAAGCTCAAGTCTCACAGGGATGTAGTGTTAGTTTGAGCTCATTCCTTCAAGCATGTTACAAAAACTAATTTTTTTTCTTTGTGATTACATGTGAATTCGTGAACTATAACTACAACCAAGCATAAACCAAAGAGTATATCAAACGTCCATCCATGTTTGTAACTTTCTTTAACCGTCATGCAATTAAAAACCAAATCCTCATCATTGTGTTGGAAGGTAACCTACGACACAAACACACAAAAACAACTCTTTTTGGGTTTTTCAAAACAATTTTTCAAATTTTTATGGGATTTTCGAATTTTTAAGTCAAAACACATTAAAACAGTTTAAAAACATTTTAAAACAGCAAGGATCAATACTTGAAGTTATGGGTGATAAAATCCAACAAATTTGCATCAACATACTTAGTTACCCCCCCACACTTAAATCAAACATTGTCCTCAATGTTTTAAGCTTAAAACACACCAAACAAAAGAAAACATATAAAACAACAACTAAACATACTGAACATACTAAACATGGCAGAATGTATCTAACAAAGAGAAGAGTTTTAGAGATGCAAATCTGGTTATGGAGTGTAAATTCCATCTTCTCCTTGGTGATTGCAGTGAGGCTTCATCTTGAGTGATTCCACAGGCTTACTCTTGAAATGCGCTGCTCCCATCGTTGATTTTCCTTTGTGCTACTCTTGAACTGGGTAGTAGGCTTCCTTTGGTCTCCCCCGAAGGTCTGAGCTTCCTCCTTTTATTTGTTTCTTTGTTCAATCTCTCCAATTCGTATTGAAGAGGGTTAGAGGATAGCTCAGCAAAGCTAGGTAAGCAACCAGGGAATAGAGTCCAGATAGACTCCAAGTGCCGGTTGATTGCTTCTTTCACTTTGCCATGTAAGTAATATCAAGGACAAAGGAAAAGACAGAGAAAGAGCATGATATGAGATACCTTTGCTTTTGCCCTTGATGATATGAGATACCTTTGCTTTTGAAGAAGCGGTGAATGAATCAGCACATGTATTTGTGGTGCTGTTTCCTTCTGGGTCATCTGTACTCCAGGCATCTGGTATCATCTTTGGGGAAGAAGAAAGAATAGAGTATTTCGAAAGGCTTTGGTGAGAGTGCGCCTTCAGAGGTGAGAAAGAGTTGGGCATTTTCTTCAGTTCTGTCTTGCCAAAAAAAAATGAAGGTCGACATATATAGGGAATTCAATAGCAAGTGGTGATACTGTTCTTTTACCGTTGTCGACAAACATTTTGATCCCGCAAATCCGGCTTTTTGGAATAGTGACGACTCTTCGATCTTTGAAGACGCCTCTTCGATAAAGCTGCACGCGTTTTCTGAAAAGCAGATAAAGCGTCGCCGAACTTTGCGCTTGTCGGCTAAAGACGTGTAGTTGCGATGATGGCCTCCACGTGTTGAACGCGATTTCTGAAAAGCTGAGGCTTTTTGAATTGCTGGACGCGTTGCCTTGGCTTTTTATAGAGCTATCGATCACCGCCAACTTACACACTCTGAAGATTTTCCATTTTTGAAACTCGTCTCCGGCCCTTTTGAAAATCTACTCCGTCCACCCCTTCTCTTTTAACTTCGTGAACAATGGCTAGCTCATCCAACCCATCGAACCTTTGCTTAGATTTGAGTCTAAGCAGTGATCCAGTCGCGTCTCGTCAGGGTAAGGTATGGTGCCCGTCTTTCTTATCTTCCCATGGCCCTCTTACAGATGAGGACTCTGTGATGACGGATCCCACAACGGCTACGATAGTGGCTCGGAACCTCCTCACTCCCAAAGACAGTCAGCTACTTTCAGGACGGTCCGATGAGTTGGCCGTTCAAGAATCCCTGGCTCTAAGTGTTCAGTGCACTGGCTCTGTGTCCAACATGGGCCAACGCCTTCTTGCTCGATCCCGACAGGTTGAATCCTTGATGGCGGAGGTGGAGAGTCTTAAGCAGGAGATCAAATAGCTTAAGTACGAGAACCGAAGTTTGCACGTGCTTGCCAACAATTATTCAACAGGCATGAAGAGGAAGCTTGATGAGCTTGATGACCGTCAACGGTTTGCAGCTTTCTTCCAGAGGCACCTCTTTCCTGGGTCATCCAGCGTTCCACCAAGGTTTGGGGCCTTGAATGATCTATCTTCGGTGCCTCCTGCTCCGATGCCTTCCGTTCCGATTCCTCCTGCTCCGATACCTCCTGTTCCGAGAGTGTTGCCACGTAGTGGGGCCTCAAGTACACAACCTTTGTGAAGACTCCATCTTTCTGCCATTTTTTTTTTTTTTTTTTTTTTTTTTTTTTTTTTTTTTTTTTTTTTTTTTTTTTTTTTTTTTATAATCACTCGGAAATCAATAAACAAGCTTTATTCACTGTATTGGGTTGCCTCCCAAGTAGCGCTTTCTTTTACGTCTTGCAGCCGGACGAAGAACCCAATCACTCCAGGATATGTTCACGAATCGGATGAGAACTCCGAGTCATGAACTAGTACATAAAACAAGAAACAAAACAAATTTAAGAATCTGGAAAAATAAAAACAAACGAAAATAAAACAATCCAAGGGATTAGCAAAGTTGCTAATCCCCGGCAACGGCGCCAAAATTTGATGCGAGAATTATACGCGCACAAATTAAACCCTCTTTTCGTCAATTGTAGTATAAGTATAAGTAGGGATCGTTCTAAACCGGGGATTAGGAGGGATTACTAAATCACTTGGAAACTGACTCAAAAATGTAAAACAAACATTAAAACACTAAAACAAATCAAAAGACTCAAAGAATACAAAACACTTATAAACACAAACTAAGACACTTTCTAACTAAATTGGACACTAAAGTAAAGGGGGATTGAGATTTTGACGAAAATAAATTAAATGCACAAATTGTAATTTAAAGGTAGAATTTAAATATGAATGTGATGAAATATGGAATGAATGCTAGCTAAGGGGTTCTTCTCCACACATGTTATACTTGCATACAAGATTGATTCTCAGTTGGTCTTTCGATAAATTATGAAACTCAACACTCCGGATTAATTAGGTCCGCTTAAATTAACCGTCAAGTTTTCCTTAAGTTAATGAATTGGATGGGTTTGCGCAACGCAATTCACAACATTCTCCAAAAGTCCTTTACGTGAACAGCACAATAAAGATACAATTAAAGATCATTAAGTATTATGAAAACTATAAGTGTTGACGAGGCATTCGTTACTATGATGAGCATGAAACTCGTGCCAAGAATTCATTTAACGCGATTGTTTATAAGCAACCTCCACTACTTGTGAATATAAGTTCATAACGATTAGGTGAAAATCACTTATATTCTAGCGTCATATTTATGCATGAAAATTAAGCGCGCATTCTTAATAAACATTCATAAATAAGTTATCAATCAAACGGTTAAGCAAATTGAATCCACAACTTATGAAATTCCAACGAAAGTTAATCAATTCATATTGCAAATATAAACATAGTTTCGAATCACCCCCTAGCTAAAGGGGGATTAGTTCCTCATACCTTTGAAATCAAAGAAACACCTAAACATTCCAACAACTCAAAACTTGAATTGTATGAACGTTTAAGCACTCTTCTCTTCCATTCCTTATACGTACAAACAAAGAGAATTAAATGAAACTTTGAAATCAAAGAAACACCTAAACATTCCAACAACTCAAACTTGAATTGTATGAACGTTTAGGCACTCTTCTCTTCCTCGTTGTTGTAGCACAAGGTTTAAGGATAGGTTGGTTGATGGGATGGAAGTGTGGAATGGAGTGGAAATGGAGAAGATGGAGAAGGGGAAGTGTTTGTGTATTACAATGGAAATGAGAGATTTGGTGAATGGAATGAATGGGTATTTATAGGAAGAGAATGGGTGTTAATGGATGTTTGTTTAAGGTATTTGGTGGATGGGAAAAGGTGTGGATGGTGGGAATTATGGTGGATGGATGGTTTAGTGGATGTAATTTAGGGTTTATTTAGGTGAATGTGGATGCATGGTTTAGTGGATGTAAAGGATAATGGGATGTGTGGAATAAAAGCTAAAAAAAATGGGATAATGGGCATTTAAGTGTGAATGGAATGGTGGGATGCACTAATGGAAATTATGGAATGGAATGGTGGGATGCACTAATGGAAATTATGGAATGGAATGGTGGGATGCACTAATTAGGAGGAAGAATTAGGGTGAAGGGCTTAATGCATGGATTTGGGCCAATTAGGGTGAAGGGCTTAATGCATGGATTTGGGCCTAAAATGCCCCCCCCCTTGCACGGCAAGGGAAAGGACTTGGGCTAAAGCCCACGGCAATGGCTCTAAAATGGGCTAAGGTTAGGGTTTAGGTCATCTAAAAGCCCAAGCCAAGAATAGAAACTCACGACAATGGGAAACCTCCAAGAATAGAAACTTCCAACTTAGAAACTTTGGTTACCAATTCCGACTTCCTTGCTCTTCACTTTCATTTCTTCATTTCTTAAGCTCCTTTGACCTTCAACCTCGTCCATTCCTCGTGCTCCATTTGCATACACCACATTCCAGCTCAGTTTTGCTCCAAAAGCTCCCAATTGCATCATTTCATGTAATATGTCCTTTAAACCTGAAAACACATGAAAGTAGCTTAAAAGACTACTTTAACGAATAAAACATAACAAAATGCATAAGAACTAGCTAACTAAGGTGCATAAATATGCTCCTATCAAATTCCCCACACTTAGCTTTTGCTAGTCCTCGAGCAAAACAAACAAAGAAAGAAAACAAAACGAACAAACTAACCAAAACCAAAAACTAAACCTTCCAACGTTCGCCTCAGGGATTTCCAATGAAACATGACATGTCAAAATTCATTACCCACATGGCTTTAGTCTTCCTTTCCCTCAAGCACATACTTAATCATAGTCACCATTCACTAGTTCGCATTTAATCAATTAAAACATATTTTGAATGTAGTAACATGCCTTAGAGAATTCCCTCAATTCCTCACTCGTTATGCACTCAATTTTCACTCAAATTTTCTGACTACACACCCTACACTAGTTATATGTGAGAAGATTGATGTAAACATGAAAGACTAGTACTCACATACGTTATACAAGAAAGCAATTTCGGGAGTAATTAAACGTGTATGGATATGATCTCATGAATGGGATGCTACTACTTAGATGCGAGAACCAGTGACACCATATGCTCATACCAAATTCAAACTCCCACATTTGAAATGCACAACACTCAAGATAGAAGTCAAGGTTGTAACGGGGCTTGGGGTTTGGCTAACAAGGGAAGGTAAGGAATAACAAACGTTCTTTAAGCAATAATAAGTAAAGTAATGAAATTAAGACTTAGAATTCCCTTAGAATGCAGAAATCAACTTTTAAACAAATAGGGGAGATTCAAACAACTCTTAGGGCCTAATTCATTGTTTTGGGCCCTTACTTCAACAACCAATACTTTTCAACTATTTTCAACTCTTTTTCCATTTTTTTCTTTTCTTTTTCTTTCTTTCTTTGCTTTTTTTTTTTTTTTTTTTTTTTTTTTTTTCTTACCGTGCCTATGGCACAAAAACTCACATGAATACACTTTCCCCCACACTTATTTCTGCACACATTAATCAAAGGGAATCATTCATGCTTACTATGCTTCAAGAACAAGGGTACGGATGGTCCTAATCTAGGCTAGGTGAAGATAATGTGGGTTAACAAAGAAAGTAGGCTACACAAGGCTCAACGGGGTTAAATCCTATAAAACAATGAAAGGGAAATATGGCAATTGGCTATGGTGTTCACTACACAACTTCATCTTGAATACGTGTTATGCAAATCAATGACATGCTTTGAATGAAATGGGCATGAGTTCTAGCATTTGGAAACTAAGTGATGAAACGCCTTCTAAGTAGCAACCAAGCAAAGAATAATGAGATCATGCAACGACTTTAGAAAACAAAGAATGCACAGATTTTAACTCTCCAAATAAACGTTTAAGCTCAAGTCTCACAGGGATGTAGTGTTAGTTTGAGCTCATTCCTTCAAGCATGTTACAAAAACTAATTTTTTTCTTTGTGATTACATGTGAATTCGTGAACTATAACTACAACCAAGCATAAACCAAAGAGTATATCAAACGTCCATCCATGTTTGTAACTTTCTTTAACCGTCATGCAATTAAAAACCAAATCCTCATCATTGTGTTGGAAGGTAACCTACGACACAAACACACAAAAACAACTCTTTTTGGGTTTTTCAAAACAATTTTTCAAATTTTTATGGGATTTTCGAATTTTTAAGTCAAAACCACATTAAAACAGTTTAAAAACATTTTAAAACAGCAAGGATCAATACTTGAAGTTATGGGTGATAAAATCCAACAAATTTGCATCAACATACTTAGTTACCCCCCCACACTTAAATCAAACATTGTCCTCAATGTTTTAAGCTTAAAACACACCAAACAAAAGAAAACATATAAAACAACAACTAAACATACTGAACATACTAAACATGGCAGAATGTATCTAACAAAGAGAAGAGTTTTAGAGATGCAAATCTGGTTATGGAGTGTAAATTCCATCTTCTCCTTGGTGATTGCAGTGAGGCTTCATCTTGAGTGATTCCACAGGCTTACTCTTGAAATGCGCTGCTCCCATCGTTGATTTTCCTTTGTGCTACTCTTGAACTGGGTAGTAGGCTTCCTTTGGTCTCCCCCGAAGGTCTGAGCTTCCTCCTTTTATTTGTTTCTTTGTTCAATCTCTCCAATTCGTATTGAAGAGGGTTAGAGGATAGCTCAGCAAAGCTAGGTAAGCAACCAGGGAATAGAGTCCAGATAGACTCCAAGTGCCGGTTGATTGCTTCTTTCACTTTGCCATGTAAGTAATATCAAGGACAAAGGAAAAGACAGAGAAAGAGCATGATATGAGATACCTTTGCTTTTGCCCTTGATGATATGAGATACCTTTGCTTTTGAAGAAGCGGTGAATGAATCAGCACATGTATTTGTGGTGCTGTTTCCTTCTGGGTCATCTGTACTCCAGGCATCTGGTATCATCTTTGGGGAAGAAGAAAGAATAGAGTATTTCGAAAGGCTTTGGTGAGAGTGCGCCTTCAGAGGTGAGAAAGAGTTGGGCATTTTCTTCAGTTCTGTCTTGCCAAAAAAAATGAAGGTCGACATATATAGGGAATTCAATAGCAAGTGGTGATACTGTTCTTTTACCGTTGTCGACAAACATTTTGATCCGCAATCCGGCTTTTTGGAATAGTGACGACTCTTCGATCTTTGAAGACGCCTCTTCGATAAAGCTGCACGCGTTTTCTGAAAAGCAGATAAAGCGTCGCCGAACTTTGCGCTTGTCGGCTAAAGACGTGTAGTTGCGATGATGGCCTCCACGTGTTGAACGCGATTTCTGAAAAGCGAGGCTTTTTGAATTGTGGACGCGTTGCCTTGGCTTTTTATAGAGCTATCGATCACCGCCAACTTACACACTCTGAAGATTTTCCATTCTTGAAACTCGTCTCCGGCCTTTTGAAAATCTACTCTCACTCCACCCCCTTCTTTTTAAACTTCGTGAAACAATGGCTAGCTCATCCAACCCATCGAACCTTTGCTAGATTGAGTCTAAGCAGTGATCCAGTCGCGTCTCGTCAGGGTAAGGTATGGTGCCCGTCTTTCTTATCTTCCCATGGCCCTCTTACAGATGAGAACTCTGTGATGACGGATCCCACAACGGCTACGATAGTGGCTCGGAACCTCCTCACTCCCAAGACAGTCAGCTACTTTCAGGACGGTCCGATGAGTTGGCCGTTCAAGAATCCCTGGCTCTAAGTGTTCAGTGCACTGGCTCTGTGTCCAACATGGGCCAACGCCTTCTTGCTCGATCCGACAGGTTGAATCCTTGATGGCGGAGGTGGAGAGTCTTAAGCAGGAGATCAAATAGCTTAAGTAGAGAACCGAAGTTTGCACGTGCTTGCCAACAATTATTCAACAGGCATGAAGAGGAAGCTTGATGAGCTTGATGACCGTCAACGGTTTGCAGCTTTCTTCCAGAGGCACCTCTTTCCTGGGTCATCCAGCGTTTCCACCAAGGTTTGGGGCCTTGAATGATCTATCTTCGGTGCCTCCTGCTCCGATGCCTTCCGTTCCGATTCCTCCTGCTCCGATACCTCCTGTTCGAGAGTGTTGCCACGTAGGTGGGGCTCAAGTACACAACCTTTGTGAAAGGACTCCATCTTTCTGCCATTTTTTTTTTTTTTTTTTTTTTTTTTTTTTTTTTTTTTTTTTTTTTTTTTTTTTTTTTTTTATAATCACTCGGAAATCAATAAACAAGCTTTATTCACTGTATTGGGTTGCCTCCCAAGTAGCGCTTTCTTTTACGTCTTGCAAGCCGGACGAAGAACCCAATCACTCCAGGATATGTTCACGAATCGGATGAGAACTCCGAGTCATGAACTAGTACATAAAACAAGAAAACAAAACAAATTTAAGAATCTGGAAAAATAAAAACAAACGAAAATAAAAACAATCCAAGGGATTAGCAAAGTTGCTAATCCCCGGCAACGGCGCCAAATTTGATGCGAGAATTATACGCGCACAAATTAAACCCTCTTTTCGTCAATTGTAGTATAAGTATAAGTAGGGATCGTTCTAAACCGGGGATTAGGAGGGATTACTAAATCACTTGGAAACTGACTCAAAAATGTAAAACAAACATTAAAACACTAAAACAAATCAAAGACTCAAAGAATACAAAACACTTATAAACACAAACTAAGACACTTTCTAACTAAATTGGACACTAAAGTAAGGGGGATTGAGATTTTGACGAAAATAATTAAATGCACAAATTGTAATTTAAAGGTAGAATTAAATATGAATGTGATGAAATATGGAATGAATGCTAGCTAAGGGGTTCTTCTCCACACATGTTATACTTGCATACAAGATTGATTCTCAGTTGGTCGTTTCGATAATAATTATGAAACTCAACACTCCGGATTAATAGGTCCGCTTAAATACCGTCAAGTTTTCCTTAAGTTAATGAATTGGATGGGTTTGCGCAACGCAATTCACAACATTCTCCAAAAGTCCTTTACGTGAACAGCACAATAAAGATACAATTAAAGATCATTAAGTATTATGAAAACTATAAGTGTTGACGAGGCATTCGTTACTATGATGAGCATGAAACTCGTGCCAAGAATTCATTAACGCGATTGTTTATAAGCAACCTCCACTACTTGTGAATATAAGTTCATAACGATTAGGTGAAAATCACTTTATTCTAGCGTCATATTTATGCATGAAAATTAAGCGCGCATTCTTAATAAACATTCATAAATAAGTTATCAATCAAACGGTTAAGCAAATTGAATCCACAACTTATGAATTCCAACGAAAGTTAATCAATTCATATTGCAAATATAAACATAGTTTCGAATCACCCCCTAGCTAAAGGGGGATTAGTTCCTCATACTTTGAAATCAAAGAAACACCTAAACATTCCAACAACTCAAAACTTGAATTGTATGAACGTTTAAGCACTCTTCTCTTTCCATTCCTTATACGTACAAACAAAGAGAATTAAAATGAAACTTTGAAATCAAAGAAACACCTAAACATTCCAACACTCAAACTTGAATTGTATGAACGTTTAGGCACTCTTCTCTTCCTCGTTGTTGTAGCACAAGGTTTAAGGATAGGTTGGTTGATGGGATGGAAGTGTGGAATGGAGTGGAAATGGAGAAGATGGAGAAGGGGAAGTGTTTGTGTATTACAATGGAAAATGAGAGATTTGGTGAATGGAATGAATGGGTATTTATAGGAAGAGAATGGGTGTTAATGGATGTTTGTTTAAGGTATTTGGTGGATGGGAAGGAAAAGGTTGTGGATGGTGGGAATTATGGTGGATGGATGGTTTAGTGATGTATTTAGGTTTATTAGGTGAATGTGGATGCATGGTTTTACGTGGATGTAAAGGATAATGGGATGGTGTGGAATTAAAGCTACAAAAAAATGGGATAATGGGCATTAAGTGTGAATTGAATGGTGGGATGCACTAATGGAATTATGGAATGGAATGGTGGATGCACTAATGGAAATTATGGCATGGAATGGTGGGATGCACTAATTAGGAGGAAGAATTAGGGTGAAGGCTTAATGATGGATTTGGGCCAATTAGGGTGAAGGGGCTTAATGCATGGATTTGGGCCTAAAATGCCCCCCCTTGCACGGCAAGGAAAGGACTTGGGCTAAAGCCCACGGCAATGGCTCTAAAATGGCTAAGGTAGGGTTTAGGTCATCTAAAAGCCCAAAGCCAAGAATAGAAACTCCACGACAATGGAAACCTCCAAGAATAGAAACTTCCAACTTTAGAAACTTTGGTTACCAATTCCGACTTCCTTGCTCTTCACTTTCATTTCTTCATTTCTTAAGCTCCTTTGACCTTCAACCTCGTCCATTCCTCGTGCTCCATTTGCATACACCACATTCCAGCTCAGTTTTGCTCCAAAAGCTCCCAATTGCATCATTTCATGTAATATGTCCTTTAACCTGAAAAACACATGAAAGTAGCTTAAAGACTACTTTAACGAATAAAACATAACAAAATGCATAAGAACTAGCTAACTAAGGTGCATAAATATGCTCCTATCAAATTCCCCCACACTTAGCTTTGCTAGTCCTCGAGCAAACAAACAAAAGAAAGAAAACAAAACGAAACAAACTAACCAAAACAAAAACTAAACCTTCCACGTTCGCCTCAGGGATTTCCAATGAAACATGACATGTCAAATTCATTACCCACATGGCTTTTAGTCTTCCTTTCCCTCAAGCACATACTTAATCATAGTCACCATTCACTAGTTCGCATTTAATCAATAAAACATATTTTGAATGTAGTAACATGCCTTAGAGAATTCCCTCAATTCCTCACTCGTTATGCACTCAATTTCACTCAAATTTTCTGACTACAACACCCTACACTAGTTATATGTGAGAAGATTGATGTAAACATGAAAGACTAGTACTCACATACGTTATACAAAGAAAGCAATTTCGGGAGTAATTAAACGTGTATGGATATGATCTCATGAATGGGATGCTACTACTTAGATGCGAGAACCAGTGACACAATATGCTCATACCAAATTCAAACTCCACATTGAAATGCACAACACTCAAGATAGAAGTCAAGGGTTGTAACGGGGCTTGGGGTTTTGGCTAACAAGGGAAGGTAAGGAATAACAAACGTTCTTTAAGCAATAATAAGTAAAGTAATGAAATTAAGACTTAGAATTCCCTTAGAATGCAGAAATCAACTTTTAAACAAATAGGGGAGATTCAAACAACTCTTAGGGCCTAATTCATTGTTTTGGGCCCTTACTTCAACAACCAATACTTTTCAACTATTTTCAACTCTTTTTCCATTTTTTTTCTTTTCTTTTTCTTTCTTTCTTTGCTTTTTTTTTTTTTTTTTTTTTTTTTTTTTTCTTACCGTGCCTATGGCACAAAAACTCACATGAATACACTTTCCCCCACACTTATTTTCTGCACACATTAATCAAAGGGAATTCATTCATGCTTACTATGCTTCAAGAACAAGGGTACGGATGGTCCTAATCTAGGCTAGGTGAAGATAATGTGGGTTAACAAAGAAAGTAGGCTACACAAGGCTCAACGGGGTTAAATCCTATAAAACAAATGAAAAGGGAAATATGGCAATTTGGCTATGGTGTTCACTACACAACTTCATCTTGAATACGTGTTATGCAAATCAATGACATGCTTTGAATGAAATGGGCATGAGTTCTAGCATTTGGAACTAAGTGATGAAACGCCTTCTAAGTAGCAACCAAGCAAAGAATAATGAGATCATGCAACGACTTTAGAAAACAAAGAATGCACAGATTTTAACTCTCCAAATAAACGTTTAAGCTCAAGTCTCACAGGGATGTAGTGTTAGTTTGAGCTCATTCCTTCAAGCATGTTACAAAAACTAATTTTTTTTCTTTGTGATTACATGTGAATTCGTGAACTATAACTACAACCAAGCATAAACCAAAGAGTATATCAAACGTCCATCCATGTTTGTAACTTTCTTTAACCGTCATGCAATTAAAAACCAAATCCTCATCATTGTGTTGGAAGGTAACCTACGACACAAACACACAAAACAACTCTTTTTGGGTTTTTCAAAACAATTTTTCAAATTTTTATGGGATTTTCGAATTTTTAAGTCAAAACACATTAAAACAGTTTAAAAACATTTTAAAACAGCAAGGATCAATACTTGAAGTTATGGGTGATAAAATCCAACAAATTTGCATCAACATACTTAGTTACCCCCCCCACACTTAAATCAAACATTGTCCTCAATGTTTTAAGCTTAAAACACACCAAACAAAAGAAAACATATAAAACAACAACTAAACATACTGAACATACTAAACATGGCAGAATGTATCTAACAAAGAGAAGAGTTTTAGAGATGCAAATCTGGTTATGGAGTGTAAATTCCATCTTCTCCTTGGTGATTGCAGTGAGGCTTCATCTTGAGTGATTCCACAGGCTTACTCTTGAAATGCGCTGCTCCCATCGTTGATTTTCCTTTGTGCTACTCTTGAACTGGGTAGTAGGCTTCCTTTGGTCTCCCCCGAAGGTCTGAGCTTCCTCCTTTTATTTGTTTTCTTTGTTCAATCTCTCCAATTCGTATTGAAGAGGGTTAGAGGATAGCTCAGCAAAGCTAGGTAAGCAACCAGGGAATAGAGTCCAGATAGACTCCAAGTGCCGGTTGATTGCTTCTTTTCACTTTGCCATGTAAGTAATATCAAGGACAAAGGAAAGACAGAGAAAGAGCATGATATGAGATACCTTTGCTTTTGCCCTTGATGATATGAGATACCTTTGCTTTTGAAGAAGCGGTGAATGAATCAGCACATGTATTTGTGGTGCTGTTTCCTTCTGGGTCATCTGTACTCCAGGCATCTGGTATCATCTTTGGGGAAGAAGAAAGAATAGAGTATTTCGAAAGGCTTTGGTGAGAGTGCGCCTTCAGAGGTGAGAAAGAGTTGGGCATTTTCTTCAGTTCTGTCTTGCCAAAAAAAAATGAAGGTCGACATATATAGGGAATTCAATAGCAAGTGGTGATACTGTTCTTTTACCGTTGTCGACAAACATTTTGATCCCGCAAATCCGGCTTTTTGGAATAGTGACGACTCTTCGATCTTTGAAGACGCCTCTTCGATAAAGCTGCACGCGTTTTCTGAAAAGCAGATAAAGCGTCGCCGAACTTTGCGCTTGTCGGCTAAAGACGTGTAGTTGCGATGATGGCCTCCACGTGTTGAACGCGATTTCTGAAAAGCTGAGGCTTTTTGAATTGCTGGACGCGTTGCCTTGGCTTTTTATAGAGCTATCGATCACCGCCAACTTACACACTCTGAAGATTTTCCATTTTTGAAACTCGTCTCCGGCCCTTTTGAAAATCTACTTCCGTCCACCCCTTCTCTTTTAACTTCGTGAACAATGGCTAGCTCATCCAACCCATCGAACCTTTGCTTAGATTTGAGTCTAAGCAGTGATCCAGTCGCGTCTCGTCAGGGTAAGGTATGGTGCCCGTCTTTCTTATCTTCCCATGGCCCTCTTACAGATGAGGGACTCTGTGATGACGGATCCCACAACGGCTACGATAGTGGCTCGGAACCTCCTCACTCCCAAAGACAGTCAGCTACTTTCAGGACGGTCCGATGAGTTGGCCGTTCAAGAATCCCTGGCTCTAAGTGTTCAGTGCACTGGCTCTGTGTCCAACATGGGCCAACGCCTTCTTGCTCGATCCCGACAGGTTGAATCCTTGATGGCGGAGGTGGAGAGTCTTAAGCAGGAGATCAAATAGCTTAAGTACGAGAACCGAAGTTTGCACGTGCTTGCCAACAATTATTCAACAGGCATGAAGAGGAAGCTTGATGAGCTTGATGACCGTCAACGGTTTGCAGCTTTCTTCCAGAGGCACCTCTTTCCTGGGTCATCCAGCGTTCCACCAAGGTTTGGGGCCTTGAATGATCTATCTTCGGTGCCTCCTGCTCCGATGCCTTCCGTTCCGATTCCTCCTGCTCCGATACCTCCTGTTCCGAGAGTGTTGCCACGTAGTGGGGCCTCAAGTACACAACCTTTGTGAAGACTCCATCTTTCTGCCATTTTTTTTTTTTTTTTTTTTTTTTTTTTTTTTTTTTTTTTTTTTTTTTTTTTTTTTTTTTTTTTTTATAATCACTCGAGAAATCAATAAACAAGCTTTATTCACTGTATTGGGTTGCCTCCCAAGTAGCGCTTTCTTTTACGTCTTGCAGCCGGACGAAGAACCCAATCACTCCAGGATATGTTCACGAATCGGATGAGAACTCCGAGTCATGAACTAGTACATAAAACAAGAAACAAAACAAATTTAAGAATCTGGAAAAATAAAAACAAACGAAAATAAAACAATCCAAGGGATTAGCAAAGTTGCTAATCCCCGGCAACGGCGCCAAAATTTGATGCGAGAATTATTACGCGCACAAATTAAACCCTCTTTTGTCAATTGTAGTATAAGTATAAGTAGGGATCGTTCTGAACCGGGGATTAGGAGGGATTACTAAATCACTTGGAAAGTGACTCAAAAATGTAAAACAAACATTAAAACACTAAAACAAATCAAAAGACTCAAAGAATACAAAACACTTATAAACACAAACTAAGACACTTTCTAACTAAATTGGACACTAAAGTAAAGGGGGATTGAGATTTTGACGAAAATAAATTAAATGCACAAATTGTAATTTAAAGGTAGAATTTAAATATGAATGTGATGAAATATGGAATGAATGCTAGCTAAGGGGTTCTTCTCCACACATGTTATACTTGCATACAAGATTGATTCTCAGTTGGTCTTTCGATAAATTATGAAACTCAACACTCCGGATTAATTAGGTCCGCTTAAATTAACCGTCAAGTTTTCCTTAAGTTAATGAATTGGATGGGTTTGCGCAACGCAATTCACAACATTCTCCAAAAGTCCTTTACGTGAACAGCACAATAAAGATACAATTAAAGATCATTAAGTATTATGAAAACTATAAGTGTTGACGAGGCATTCGTTACTATGATGAGCATGAAACTCGTGCCAAGAATTCATTTAACGCGATTGTTTATAAGCAACCTCCACTACTTGTGAATATAAGTTCATAACGATTAGGTGAAAATCACTTATATTCTAGCGTCATATTTATGCATGAAAATTAAGCGCGCATTCTTAATAAACATTCATAAATAAGTTATCAATCAAACGGTTAAGCAAATTGAATCCACAACTTATGAAATTCCAACGAAAGTTAATCAATTCATATTGCAAATATAAACATAGTTTCGAATCACCCCCTAGCTAAAGGGGGATTAGTTCCTCATACCTTTGAAATCAAAGAAACACCTAAACATTCCAACAACTCAAAACTTGAATTGTATGAACGTTTAAGCACTCTTCTCTTCCATTCCTTATACGTACAAAACAAAGAGAATTAAAATGAAACTTTGAAATCAAAGAAACACCTAAACATTCCAACAACTCAAACTTGAATTGTATGAACGTTTAGGCACTCTTCTCTTCCTCGTTGTTGTAGCACAAGGTTTAAGGATAGGTTGGTTGATGGGATGGAAGTGTGGAATGGAGTGGAAATGGAGAAGATGGAGAAGGGGAAGTGTTTGTGTATTACAATGGAAAATGAGATGATTTGGTGAATGGAATGAATGGGTATTTATAGGAAGAGAATGGGTGTTAATGGATGTTTGTTTAAGGTATTTGGTGGATGGGAAAAGGTGTGGATGGTGGGAATTATGGTGGATGGATGGTTTAGTGGATGTAATTTAGGGTTTATTTAGGTGAATGTGGATGCATGGTTTAGTGGATGTAAAGGATAATGGGATGGTGTGGAATTAAAAGCTAAAAAAATGGGATAATGGGCATTTAAGTGTGAATGGAATGGTGGGATGCACTAATGGAAATTATGGAATGGAATGGTGGGATGCACTAATGGAAATTATGGAATGGAATGGTGGGATGCACTAATTAGGAGGAAGAATTAGGGTGAAGGGCTTAATGCATGGATTTGGGCCAATTAGGGTGAAGGGCTTAATGCATGGATTTGGGCCTAAAATGCCCCCCCTTGCACGGCAAGGGAAAGGACTTGGGCTAAAGCCCACGGCAATGGCTCTAAAATGGGCTAAGGTTAGGGTTTAGGTCATCTAAAAGCCCAAAGCCAAGAATAGAAACTCACGACAATGGAAACCTCCAAGAATAGAAACTTCCAACTTTAGAAACTTTGGTTACCAATTCCGACTTCCTTGCTCTTCACTTTCATTTCTTCATTTCTTAAGCTCCTTTGACCTTCAACCTCGTTCATTCCTCGTGCTCCATTTGCATACACCACATTCCAGCTCAGTTTTGCTCCAAAAGCTCCCAATTGCATCATTTCATGTAATATGTCCTTTAAACCTGAAAACACATGAAAGTAGCTTAAAAGACTACTTTAACGAATAAAACATAACAAAAATGCATAAGAACTAGCTAACTAAGGTGCATAAATATGCTCCTATCAAATTCCCCCACACTTAGCTTTTGCTAGTCCTCGAGCAAAACAAACAAAAGAAAGAAAACAAAACGAAACAAACTAACCAAAACCAAAAACTAAACCTTCCAACGTTCGCCTCAGGGATTTCCAATGAAACATGACATGTCAAAATTCATTACTCACATGGCTTTTAGTCTTCCTTTCCCTCAAGCACATACTTAATCATAGTCACCATTCACTAGTTCGCATTTAATCAATTAAAACATATTTTGAATGTAGTAACATGCCTTAGAGAATTCCCTCAATTCCTCACTCGTTATGCACTCAATTTTCACTCAAATTTTCTGACTACACACCCTACACTAGTTATATGTGAGAAGATTGATGTAAACATGAAAGACTAGTACTCACATACGTTATACAAAGAAAGCAATTTCGGGAGTAATTAAACGTGTATGGATATGATCTCATGAATGGGATGCTACTACTTAGATGCGAGAACCAGTGACACCATATGCTCATACCAAATTCAAACTCCACATTTGAAATGCACAACACTCAAGATAGAAGTCAAGGGTTGTAACGGGGCTTGGGGTTTTGGCTAACAAGGGAAGGTAAGGAATAACAAACGTTCTTTAAGCAATAATAAGTAAAGTAATGAAATTAAGACTTAGAATTCCCTTAGAATGCAGAAATCAACTTTTAAACAAATAGGGGAGATTCAAACAACTCTTAGGGCCTAATTCATTGTTTTGGGCCCTTACTTCAACAACCAATACTTTTCAACTATTTTCAACTCTTTTTCCATTTTTTTCTTTTCTTTTTTTCTTTCTTTGCTTTTTTTTTTTTTTTTTTTTTTTTTTTCTTACCGTGCCTATGGCACAAAAACTCACATGAATACACTTTCCCCCACACTTATTTTCTGCACACATTAATCAAAGGGAATTCATTCATGCTTACTATGCTTCAAGAACAAGGGTACGGATGGTCCTAATCTAGGCTAGGTGAAGATAATGTGGGTTAACAAAGAAAGTAGGCTACACAAGGCTCAACGGGGTTAAATCCTATAAAACAAATGAAAAGGGAAATATGGCAATTTGGCTATGGTGTTCACTACACAACTTCATCTTGAATACGTGTTATGCAAATCAATGACATGCTTTGAATGAAATGGGCATGAGTTCTAGCATTTGGAACTAAGTGATGAAACGCCTTCTAAGTAGCAACCAAGCAAAGAATAATGAGATCATGCAACGACTTTAGAAAACAAAGAATGCACAGATTTTAACTCTCCAAATAAACGTTTAAGCTCAAGTCTCACAGGGATGTAGTGTTAGTTTGAGCTCATTCCTTCAAGCATGTTACAAAAACTAATTTTTTTTCTTTGTGATTACATGTGAATTCGTGAACTATAACTACAACCAAGCATAAACCAAAGAGTATATCAAACGTCCATCCATGTTTGTAACTTTCTTTAACCGTCATGCAATTAAAAACCAAATCCTCATCATTGTGTTGGAAGGTAACCTACGACACAAACACACAAAAACAACTCTTTTTGGGTTTTTCAAAACAATTTTTCAAATTTTTATGGGATTTTCGAATTTTTAAGTCAAAACACATTAAAACAGTTTAAAAACATTTTAAAACAGCAAGGATCAATACTTGAAGTTATGGGTGATAAAATCCAACAAATTTGCATCAACATACTTAGTTACCCCCCCACACTTAAATCAAACATTGTCCTCAATGTTTAAGCTTAAAACACACCAAACAAAAGAAAACATATAAAACAACAACTAAACATACTGAACATACTAAACATGGCAGAATGTATCTAACAAAGAGAAGAGTTTTAGAGATGCAAATCTGGTTATGGAGTGTAAATTCCATCTTCTCCTTGGTGATTGCAGTGAGGCTTCATCTTGAGTGATTCCACAGGCTTACTCTTGAAATGCGCTGCTCCCATCGTTGATTTTCCTTTGTGCTACTCTTGAACTGGGTAGTAGGCTTCCTTTGGTCTCCCCCGAAGGTCTGAGCTTCCTCCTTTTATTTGTTTCTTTGTTCAATCTCTCCAATTCGTATTGAAGAGGGTTAGAGGATAGCTCAGCAAAGCTAGGTAAGCAACCAGGGAATAGAGTCCAGATAGACTCCAAGTGCCGGTTGATTGCTTCTTTCACTTTGCCATGTAAGTAATATCAAGGACAAAGGAAAAGACAGAGAAAGAGCATGATATGAGATACCTTTGCTTTTGCCCTTGATGATATGAGATACCTTTGCTTTTGAAGAAGCGGTGAATGAATCAGCACATGTATTTGTGGTGCTGTTTCCTTCTGGGTCATCTGTACTCCAGGCATCTGGTATCATCTTTGGGGAAGAAGAAAGAATAGAGTATTTCGAAAGGCTTTGGTGAGAGTGCGCCTTCAGAGGTGAGAAAGAGTTGGGCATTTTCTTCAGTTCTGTCTTGCCAAAAAAAATGAAGGTCGACATATATAGGGAATTCAATAGCAAGTGGTGATACTGTTCTTTTACCGTTGTCGACAAACATTTGATCCCGCAAATCCGGCTTTTGGAATAGTGACGACTCTTCGATCTTTGAAGACGCCTCTTCGATAAAGCTGCACGCGTTTTCTGAAAAGCAGATAAAGCGTCGCCGAACTTTGCGCTTGTCGGCTAAAGACGTGTAGTTGCGATGATGGCCTCCACGTGTTGAACGCGATTTCTGAAAAGCTGAGGCTTTTTGAATTGCTGGACGCGTTGCCTTGGCTTTTTATAGAGCTATCGATCACCGCCAACTTACACACTCTGAAGATTTTCCATTTTTGAAACTCGTCTCCGGCCCTTTTGAAAATCTACTCCGTCCACCCCTTCTCTTTTAACTTCGTGAACAATGGCTAGCTCATCCAACCCATCGAACCTTTGCTTAGATTTGAGTCTAAGCAGTGATCCAGTCGCGTCTCGTCAGGGTAAGGTATGGTGCCCGTCTTTCTTATCTTCCCATGGCCCTCTTACAGATGAGGACTCTGTGATGACGGATCCCACAACGGCTACGATAGTGGCTCGGAACCTCCTCACTCCCAAAGACAGTCAGCTACTTTCAGGACGGTCCGATGAGTTGGCCGTTCAAGAATCCCTGGCTCTAAGTGTTCAGTGCACTGGCTCTGTGTCCAACATGGGCCAACGCCTTCTTGCTCGATCCCGACAGGTTGAATCCTTGATGGCGGAGGTGGAGAGTCTTAAGCAGGAGATCAAATAGCTTAAGTACGAGAACCGAAGTTTGCACGTGCTTGCCAACAATTATTCAACAGGCATGAAGAGGAAGCTTGATGAGCTTGATGACCGTCAACGGTTTGCAGCTTTCTTCCAGAGGCACCTCTTTCCTGGGTCATCCAGCGTTCCACCAAGGTTTGGGGCCTTGAATGATCTATCTTCGGTGCCTCCTGCTCCGATGCCTTCCGTTCCGATTCCTCCTGCTCCGATACCTCCTGTTCCGAGAGTGTTGCCACGTAGTGGGGCCTCAAGTACACAACCTTTGTGAAGACTCCATCTTTCTGCCATTTTTTTTTTTTTTTTTTTTTTTTTTTTTTTTTTTTTTTTTTTTTTTTTTTTTTTTTTTTTATAATCACTCGGAAATCAATAAACAAGCTTTATTCACTGTATTGGGTTGCCTCCCAAGTAGCGCTTTCTTTTACGTCTTGCAGCCGGACGAAGAACCCAATCACTCCAGGATATGTTCACGAATCGGATGAGAACTCCGAGTCATGAACTAGTACATAAAACAAGAAACAAAACAAATTTAAGAATCTGGAAAAATAAAAACAAACGAAAATAAAACAATCCAAGGGATTAGCAAAGTTGCTAATCCCCGGCAACGGCGCCAAAATTTGATGCGAGAATTATACGCGCACAAATTAAACCCTCTTTTCGTCAATTGTAGTATAAGTATAAGTAGGGATCGTTCTAAACCGGGGATTAGGAGGGATTACTAAATCACTTGGAAACTGACTCAAAAATGTAAAACAAACATTAAAACACTAAAACAAATCAAAAGACTCAAAGAATACAAAACACTTATAAACACAAACTAAGACACTTTCTAACTAAATTGGACACTAAAGTAAAGGGGGATTGAGATTTTGACGAAAATAAATTAAATGCACAAATTGTAATTTAAAGGTAGAATTTAAATATGAATGTGATGAAATATGGAATGAATGCTAGCTAAGGGGTTCTTCTCCACACATGTTATACTTGCATACAAGATTGATTCTCAGTTGGTCTTTCGATAAATTATGAAACTCAACACTCCGGATTAATTAGGTCCGCTTAAATTAACCGTCAAGTTTTCCTTAAGTTAATGAATTGGATGGGTTTGCGCAACGCAATTCACAACATTCTCCAAAAGTCCTTTACGTGAACAGCACAATAAAGATACAATTAAAGATCATTAAGTATTATGAAAACTATAAGTGTTGACGAGGCATTCGTTACTATGATGAGCATGAAACTCGTGCCAAGAATTCATTTAACGCGATTGTTTATAAGCAACCTCCACTACTTGTGAATATAAGTTCATAACGATTAGGTGAAAATCACTTATATTCTAGCGTCATATTTATGCATGAAAATTAAGCGCGCATTCTTAATAAACATTCATAAATAAGTTATCAATCAAACGGTTAAGCAAATTGAATCCACAACTTATGAAATTCCAACGAAAGTTAATCAATTCATATTGCAAATATAAACATAGTTTCGAATCACCCCCTAGCTAAAGGGGGATTAGTTCCTCATACCTTTGAAATCAAAGAAACACCTAAACATTCCAACAACTCAAAACTTGAATTGTATGAACGTTTAAGCACTCTTCTCTTCCATTCCTTATACGTACAAAACAAAGAGAATTAAAATGAAACTTTGAAATCAAAGAAACACCTAAACATTCCAACAACTCAAACTTGAATTGTATGAACGTTTAGGCACTCTTCTCTTCCTCGTTGTTGTAGCACAAGGTTTAAGGATAGGTTGGTTGATGGGATGGAAGTGTGGAATGGAGTGGAAATGGAGAAGATGGAGAAGGGGAAGTGTTTGTGTATTACAATGGAAAATGAGAGATTTGGTGAATGGAATGAATGGGTATTTATAGGAAGAGAATGGGTGTTAATGGATGTTTGTTTAAGGTATTTGGTGGATGGGAAAAGGTGTGGATGGTGGGAATTGTGGTGGATGGATGGTTTAGTGGATGTAATTTAGGATTTATTTAGGTGAATGTGGATGCATGGTTTAGTGGATGTAAAGGATAATGGGATGGTGTGGAATTAAAAGCTAAAAAAAATGGGATAATGGGCATTTAAGTGTGAATGGAATGGTGGGATGCACTAATGGAAATTATGGAATGGAATGGTGGGATGCACTAATGGAAATTATGGAATGGAATGGTGGGATGCACTAATTAGGAGGAAGAATTAGGGTGAAGGGCTTAATGCATGGATTTGGGCCAATTAGGGTGAAGGGCTTAATGCATGGATTTGGGCCTAAAATGCCCCCCCCCTTGCACGGCAAGGGAAAGGACTTGGGCTAAAGCCCACGGCAATGGCTCTAAAATGGGCTAAGGTTAGGGTTTAGGTCATCTAAAAGCCCAAAGCCAAGAATAGAAACTCACGACAATGGAAACCTCCAAGAATAGAAACTTCCAACTTTAGAAACTTTGGTTACCAATTCCGACTTCCTTGCTCTTCACTTTCATTTCTTCATTTCTTAAGCTCCTTTGACCTTCAACCTCGTCCATTCCTCGTGCTCCATTTGCATACACCACATTCCAGCTCAGTTTTGCTCCAAAAGCTCCCAATTGCATCATTTCATGTAATATGTCCTTTAAACCTGAAAACACATGAAAGTAGCTTAAAAGACTACTTTAACGAATAAAACATAACAAAAATGCATAAGAACTAGCTAACTAAGGTGCATAAATATGCTCCTATCAATAAAGGGAAGTGGTCTTTGAAGAAGAGGACTTCCGTGGAGACAAAAACCTTTTGAAGATGAAGGTAGAACAATTTGTAACACTTTTGACCGTAAGGATAGCCTATAAAAATGCAACGACATGCATGTGGATCAAACTTGGAAGGTTTTTATGCATGAGTAGACGCAAAAGAGAGACAACCAAAGACCCGTAAGTGAGAATAGTTTGGTGGCTTGTGAAACAACTTTTCATATGGTGTTTTCCCTTGAAGAATGGGTGTTGGTGTTTGGTTAATGAGGTATGCCAAAGCAAGAATTGCATCCCCCCAAAATCTTTTAGGTAAATGGGCTTGGAAAAGCAATGCTCGAGCAACATTGAGCAAATGTTTATGCTTGCGTTTAGCGACACCATTTTGTTGTGGTGTGTAGACGTAACTAGTTTGATGGATGATTCCTTGTAAGGCATAAAACGTGTCAAGTTTAAACTCGGGGCCATTATCACTACGAACCATTTTGACTTTAGTGTTGAATTGTGTTTCGACCATATGTATGAATTGAGTGAGAAGCTCCTTTGTGTCAGACTTATGTTTCATCAAATAGATCCGCATACACCTAGAATGATTATCAACAATGGTAAGGAAGTATTGTGCACTGGAAAGAGAAGGCACTTGGTAACCATCCCAAATGTCAACATGTATTAATTCAAAACATGATGTAGTAGACACAGAACTTAAGGAAAAAGGCAACCTCGTTTGTTTAGCCAAAGGGAAAATTAAACATTGACTGGTATCACAAGTTTTATTTTGGAAAAAGGGAAATAACATTGTAACTTTATGGGATGGATGACCTAGGCATTGATGCCAAAGGCTGGGAGGCGTGGTTTGGATGGCATTGTATGTTCCTTTCTTTGGTGGATTGAAGTAGTAGAGTCCCTCCTGTTCAATTCTCGTCCCCATCATCTTCCCTAAGTGTAGGCTCTGTATGACACAAAAATGATTTAAGAAAATAGTAGTGGAGAAGGAATCATAGGCTAATTTGCTAATAGATATTAAATTCAACTTAAAGAGTGAGACACAGAGGACATTGTCAAGGATGAGTTTAGGAG
Source organism: Pyrus x bretschneideri (assembly GCF_019419815.1). Taxonomy (NCBI): domain Eukaryota; kingdom Viridiplantae; phylum Streptophyta; class Magnoliopsida; order Rosales; family Rosaceae; genus Pyrus; species Pyrus x bretschneideri. The sequence goes on along the minus strand of NW_025999587.1, from coordinate 13,724 downwards.
AAAAAATAACTTGGCCAACATGAGTGACCGTGGTAAAGGATCTATTTGACAACTCAACGGTGTGATTTTTAACAGGCCTTGAGGACGTAAAGGAGTTGGGGCTGCAAACTATGTGGTCTATAGCACCACTATCCAAGATCCAAACATTTTTCTTGCCATGATGGATAAATGAAAAAGCTTTACCTGAAAGATGTTCGTGATTTGAGGAATTATCGACATGATTGGTAAAAGATGATTTGTTATTATTTAACATTTGGAGGATTTGTTTGTAATCTTCTTGAGAGAATGGAAAATTGGACATCACTTCTTTGTTGTTCACACAACTTGATTTCCTTTGGTACTTGGTTCTATTTCTGCAGTTGCTTCTATTTTGCGGCAATACTTGAATGAATGGCCTTTCCACCCGCAGAAAGTGCACTTGAGATGGGCATGACAGTTCTTTGTGGTGTGGTTTGTCTTATTGCACTTTCCACATTGCAGACCACTATCTTCGGATTCAGTCTCTCAACTTGCACCCTTCATAGCGAACACGAAAGCTTTTGGTTGGGCAGTGATCATTCCACTTGAGACTTCCACTTACTTCATATGGCGAAGAACGAGTGAATAAACCTTAGTTACAATGGGCAAGGGCACAAGAAGGAGGGTATTGCTGTGAACAGTAGAGTATAACTCGTTCAAACCCATGAGAAACTTCATCGTCTTTTGAATTTCAAATTAGGAGGTGATCTCCTTCTTCGTGTCACAGCCACAAGTCGGGATAGAACATAGCACATCTCGTTCGTCCTAGAGGCTTTTCAGTTTAGTGAAATATGAACTCACTGTCATATTGCCATGTATGCAGTCGTGAATTTCATTTTCTATGTGAAACAATTGGACAATGATCACATGAGAAAACCTTTCTTGCAGGTCGAGCCACAGCTGTTATGCATCCTTGCAGTTTATGGTGTTTCCAGAGCTTTCCTTCGACATGGAACCAAGCAGTCACATTTTCACCAGGTTGTTGCATCGATTCTAATGTTGTAATTCTTCAATTTGTTCTTCACTTGGCTTCTTGATCGTTCCATCAACAAGCCTTAATTTATTTTATTTTTGGCTGTCAAGGCCATGGTCATGGATTGAGCCCATGTACCATAGTTGTCTTCCACGAGAGGCTGTGGCACAAGAATTGCACCAGGTTAATCCGAGTGGTGGAGGTAAAGTGGGTGATTGAGATTTTCCCGCTTTTGATACGAAGTCATGCCTGAAGAGGTTGACTTGTCTGGTTTGTCGTCCATGGCCATGTTTGCTAGGGTTTGTGTTTGTTTCTTTGCTTTTCATTTTCCCAGATATCAATTACTCTGGTACCATCATAAGAAGTGTAGAGTAGGAGAATGAACTTCTATGTATATTCATCAACAAGAATTCAACTTTATACAAAGACTACAACGATTGTATCCTATTCTATTGCCTACAAATAAGGCTAATTAAAAATAAACAAGAAAGTGAATAACTAAATATTAATTCACAATATTGACTAATCAATCGGAGACTCCTTCATTAACATTTGTGTTTCCTAAAAATCATCCACCTCTCATCAATGGGTACATGAGACGTCTTTTATAGGATTCAAGTTCCAAAAGGCCATGAGACACTCCGAAAGGATTTGGTTGAGTATATATGGCACCAAGAAGGAGCACGGGCATGATGGTATTTCCTTGCAATAAAATGAAGTGTGCTAGTGTGGTCTTTCCTTGTAATAAAATAAAGTGTGCTAGTGTGTTGGTCTTTCTTGTAATATAATTTAAGTGTGTTTGTCTTTCTTTATAATAAAATTAGGTGAGTTTGTACGTCTTTGTAATAAATAATGAAAGTCATTAATTATGCTTCAATCTTACAATAATTACTAATACAAACAATAATCAAAACACAAAATAAAAACAAATAAATGATAATTAAAATACTACATAAAATTACAACTATACTAATCATAATAATGTTCATCATCATTTGGTTGAATTGGTCCTTGACTTGATGGTGGATGTCGTGTCGAACTTGGGAAATAGACATGAGAGGGCTCATCATCCTCAAAGATATTCCTTGCGGCATTCCTTCGCATAATTTCCTTTTGCTTATTGTTGGGGCCCAAAAATGTCACGCACCAATCCAACCAAGTCTCAAGGCCCAATTGCCATGTAAAGCCTACATTCAAGCCCAAACACATGCCAAGGCGCAAGATCGATGAGGAATATATTTACCAACATGGCATGCCACGGTGTTTAAACTGTATATTCACGCCATGCTCATGCTTATTCATCACGCCATGCTTCCTTAGCCACAATTCATGCTATGCCCAAGTCATATATTTAGGCTTATCAAGTGGATTATGGTTTGGATGGTTACAGAAGGTTATTGGGCCTACATGGAATCAGGGTCATAAAAGACTTTGGGCTGCTTGGGAGCCCAAAGATCCAAGCCAATACCCTTTGTATTTCACGGAAGCATCATTGAGAGAGAATTAGCCTAGTTTACCCCTTTCCCTAGCAAGCCAACTCCGTTAGTTAGGATTAAACTAGATTCTTGCATTAAATGCATGCTAAACCTAGCAAGTTAGGCATTTAAAACTGACTTTCTTTTCTCAGCTTACACAAACAGCCAACACACAAAAGCTATGAAGCGCTACCAGATTTAAGGCATGTGAAATGTCGCTCTGGGAAAGTCATGTCTCGGGAAGAGGTAATCGGTAGGTTTCAACAGTGCAGCTAGTTTACACCAAAAGAGGAATAATAAGATAGTTAAGAAGAAAGGAAAGGAAGACCAAGCCATAAAGGGATATTCCGTTGAAACCTAGAGAAGAAACCTTCACTTACATAAAGGGAGGATTGGACGAACACATATGGGATTGGAAGAACATAGAGGAGAAATAGAGAAAATGTAGTGAGAAAGAACTACCCAGGAAGAAGCCCAGAAAGTTCCACTTAGCCCAAAAGCATACTTCAAGACCCAAGCATCACTATCAATGCAACATTAGTAATTTTCATAGCTTTGCATCAAACATCCCAGCCATTAGAAACCTTACTATCACCTTAGGAAAACCTAGATTATCCAACAAGGAATGCCATGCAACCATGAAAATCCCTTCTATCTCACGTAAACTGATAATCTTCTAGCTTCCACACCACGCTTCACTTAGGCAAGTCATTATCTTGATCTTTCACGCTATCTTCGAGCTGTTGATGTTACCGGGATATTTCCTAAGACAAGCTATCTATTTCGAGATATCCCAAAACTTGTTGCGAATCCATACCAAGGTGATGCGAGATTTATACGCACACAAATTAAACCCTCTTTTTGTCAATTGTAGTATAAGTATAAGTAGGGATCGTTCTAAACCGGGGATTAGGAGGGATTACTAAATCACTTGGAAACTGACTCAAAAATGTAAAACAAACATTAAAACACTAAAACAAATCAAAAGACTCAAGGAATACAAAACACTTATAAACACAAACTAAGACACTTTCTAACTAAATTAGACACTAAAGTAAAGGGGGATTGAGATTTTGACGAAAATAAATTAAATGCACAAATTGTAATTTAAAGGTAGAATTTAAATATGAATGTGATGAAATATGGAATGAATGCTAGCTAAGGGGTTCTTCTCCACACATGTTATACTTGCATACAAGATTGATTCTCAGTTGGTCTTTCGATAAATTATGAAACTCAACACTCCGGATTAATTAGGTCCGCTTAAATTAACCGTCAAGTTTTCCTTAAGTTAATGAATTGGATGGGTTTGCGCAACGCAATTCACAACATTCTCCAAAAGTCCTTTACGTGAACAGCACAATAAAGATACAATCAAAGATCATTAAGTATTATGAAAACTATAAGTGTTGACGAGGCATTCGTTACTATGATGAGCATGAAACTCGTGCCAAGAATTCATTTAACGCGATTGTTTATAAGCAACCTCCACTACTTGTGAATATAAGTTCATAACGATTAGGTGAAAATCACTTATATTCTAGCGTCATATTTATGCATGAAAATTAAGCGTGCATTCTTAATAAACATTCATAAATAAGTTATCAATCAAACGGTTAAACAAATTGAATCCACAACTTATGAAATTCCAACGAAAGTTAATCAATTCATATTGCAAATATAAACATAGTTTCGAATCACCCCCTAGCTAAAGGGGGATTAGTTCCTCATACCTTTGAAATCAAAGAAACACCTAAACATTCCAACAACTCAAAACTTGAATTGTATGAACGTTTAAGCACTCTTCTCTTCCATAAAACAAAGAGAATTAAAATGAAACTTTGAAATCAAAGAAACACCTAAACATTCCAACAACTCAAACTTGAATTGTATGAACGTTTAGGCACTCTTCTCTTCCTCGTTGTTGTAGCACAAGGTTTAAGGATAGGTTGGTTGGGGGGATGGAAGTGTGGAATGGAGTGGAAATGGAGAAGATGGAGAAGGGGAAGTGTTTGTGTATTACAATGGAAAATGAGATGATTTGGTGAATGGAATGAATGGGTATTTATAGGAAGAGAATGGGTGTTAATGGATGTTTGTTTAAGGTATTTGGTGGATGGGAAAAGGTGTGGATGGTGGGAATTATGGTGGATGGATGGTTTAGTGGATCTAATTTAGGGTTTATTTAGGTGAATGTGGATGCATGGTTTAGTGGATGTAAAGGATAATGGGATGGTGTGGAATTAAAAGCTAAAAAAAATGGGATAATGGGCATTTAAGTGTGAATGGAATGGTGGGATGCACTAATGGAAATTATGAAATGGAATGGTGGGATGCACTAATGGAAATTATGGAATGGAATGGTGGGATGCACTAATTAGGAGGAAGAATTAGGGTGAAGGGCTTAATGCATGGATTTGGGCCAATTAGGGTGAAGGGCTTAATGCATGGATTTGGGCCTAAAATGCCTCCCCTTGCATGGCAAGGGAAAGGACTTGGGCTAAAGCCCATGGCAATGGCTCTAAAATGGGCTAAGGTTAGGGTTTAGGTCATCTAAAAGCCCAAAGCCAAGAATAGAAACTCACGACAATGGAAACCTCCAAGAATAGAAACTTCCAGCTTTAGAAACTTTGGTTACCAATTCCGACTTCCTTGCTCTTCACTTTCATTTCTTCATTTCTTAAGCTCCTTTGACCTTCAACCTCGTTCATTCCTCGTGCTCCATTTGCATACACCACATTCCAGCTCAGTTTTGCTCCAAAAGCTCCCAATTGCATCATTTCATGTAATATGTCCTTTAAACCTGAAAACACATGAAAGTAGCTTAAAAGACTACTTTAACGAATAAAACATAACAAAAATGCATAAGAACTAGCTAACTAAGGCGCATAAATATGCTCCTATCAAATTCCCCCACACTTAGCTTTTGCTAGTCCTCGAGCAAAACAAACAAAAGAAAGAAAACAAAACGAAACAAACTAACCAAAACCAAAAACTAAACCTTCCAACGTTCGCCTCAGGGATTTCCAATGAAACATGACATGTCAAAATTCATTACTCACATGGCTTTTAGTCTTCCTTTCCCTCAAGCACATACTTAATCATAGTCACCATTCACTAGTTCGCATTTAATCAATTAAAACATATTTTGAATGTAGTAACATGCCTTAGAGAATTCCCTCAATTCCTCACTCGTTATGCACTCAATTTTCACTCAAATTTTCTGACTACACACCCTACACTAGTTATATGTGAGAAGATTGATGTAAACATGAAAGACTAGTACTCACATACGTTATACAAGGAAAGCAATTTCGGGAGTAATTAAACGTGTATGGATATGATCTCATGAATGGGATGCTACTACTTAGATGCGAGAACCAGTGACACCATATGCTCATACCAAATTCAAACTCCACATTTGAAATGCACAACACTCAAGATAGAAGTCAAGGGTTGTAACGGGGCTTGGGGTTTTGGCTAACAAGGGAAGGTAAGGAATAACAAACGTTCTTTAAGCAATAATAAGTAAAGTAATGAAATTAAGACCTAGAATTCCCTTAGAATGCAGAAATCAACTTTTAAACAAATAGGGGAGATTCAAACAACTCTTAGGGCCTAATTCATTGTTTTGGGCCCTTACTTCAACAACCAATACTTTTCAACTATTTTCAACTCTTTTTCCATTTTTTTTTTTTTTTTTTTTTTTTTTTTTTTTTTTTTTTTTTTTTTTTACCGTGCCTATGGCACAAAAACTCACATGAATACACTTTCCCCCACACTTATTTTTTGCACACATTAATCAAAGGGAATTCATTCATGCTTACTATGCTTCAAGAACAAGGGTACGGATGGTCCTAATCTAGGCTAGGTGAAGATAATGTGGGTTAACAAAGAAAATAGGCTACACAAGGCTCAACGGGGTTAAATCCTATAAAACAAATGAAAAGGGAAATATGGCAATTTGGCTATGGTGTTCACTACACAACTTCATCTTGAATACGTGTTATGCAAATCAATGACATGCTTTGAATGAAATGGGCATGAGTTCTAGCATTTGGAACTAAGTGATGAAACGCCTTCTAAGTAGCAACCAATCAAAGAATAATGAGATCATGCAACGACTTTAGAAAACAAAGAATGCACAGATTTTAACTCTCCAAATAAACGTTTAAGCTCAAGTCTCACAGGGATGTAGTGTTAGTTTGAGCTCATTCCTTCAAGCATGTTATAAAAACTAATTTTTTTCTTTGTGATTGCATGTGAATTCGTGAACTATAACTACAACCAAGCATAAACCAAAGAGTATATCAAACGTCCATCCATGTTTGTAACTTTCTTTAACCATCATGCAATTAAAAACCAAATCCTCATCATTGCGTTGGAAGGTGACCTACGACACAAACACACAAAAACAACTTTAAAACAACTCTTTTTGGGTTTTTCAAAACAATTTTTCAAATTTTTATGGGATTTTCGAATTTTTAAGTCAAAACACACTAAAACAGTTTAAAAACATTTTAAAACAGCAAGGAACAACACTTGAAGTTATGGGTGATAAAATCCAACAAATTTTGCATCAACATACTTAGTTACCCCCCCACACTTAAATCAAACATTGTCCTCAATGTTTTAAGCTTAAAACACACCAAACAAAAGAAAACATATAAAACAGCAACTAAACATACTAAACATGGCAGAATGTATCTATCAAAGAGAAGAGTTTTAGAGATGCAAATCTGGTTATGGAGTGTAAATTCCATCTTCTCCTTGGTGATTGCAGTGAGGCTTCATCTTTCTGCCATTTTTTTTTTTTTTTTTTTTTTAAACACTCGGAAATTAATAAACAAGCTTTATTCACTGTATTGGGTTGCCTCCCAAGTAGCGCTTTCTTTTACGTCTTGCAGCCGGACGAAGAATCCATTTACTCCAAATTGGAGCCTACGGTACCCAAGGGGGTGTCATCCACGGTGTGCTCCACAAAGTTCTCATAATAGGCCTTCAAACGATGCCCGTTCACCTTAAACTCTTGACCTGTTTTGAAGCTACGAACTTGGACTGCACCATGAGGAAAAACGTTAGTAATAACAAAGGGTCCAATCCAACGTGAACGTAACTTACCCGGAAATAGACGAAGACGAGAATTAAACAACAACACTTTCTGTCCAACAGAGAAGGACTTGGTGCGAATCATCTTATCATGAAAGGCCTTCGTCTTTTCCTTGTAAAGGCGAGCATTCTCATAAGCTTCATTCCGTATCTCCTCAAGTTCATTCAATTGAAGCTTACGATGAATTCCCGCTGCATCCACATCCATGTTGAACTTCCTCACGGCCCAATGAGCCTTGTGCTCCAACTCCACAGGTAAGTGACATGGCTTGCCATAAACAAGCCGAAAGGGGGACATTCCTATGGGTGTTTTGTAGGCGGTCCTATAAGCCCACAATGCATCTTCTAGCCTTAAGCTCCAATCTTTTCTTGTTGGACCCACTGTCTTCTCAAGAATCTGTTTTATCTCCCGATTAGACACCTCGGCTTGCCCGCTTGTTTGAGGATGATAGGGTGTGGACACCCTATGTGTAACGTTGTACTTCTTGAGCAAGGCCTCAATTGTACGATTACAGAAATGTGAGCCTCCATCACTTATAAGAACTCGAGGCATTCCGAACCTAGCAAAAATGTTAGACTTCACAAAATCTGCAACTACCTTGGAATCGTTAGTACGGGTGGCTTTTGCTTCCACCCATTTGGAAACATAATCCACCGCCAACAAGATATAGAGAAAACCATGTGATGAAGGAAAAGGACCCATAAAATCAATGCCCCACACATCAAATATTTCAACAGAAAGTATAGGGGTTTGTGGCATTTGATCCTTAGCATTTATATTACCCATTCTTTGACACCGATCACATGTAAGGCAAAACGTCCTAGCATCCCTAAAGATGGTTGGCCAATAAAACCCACATTCTAAGACTTTAAGGGCAGTGCGTTGGGTGCCAAAATGTCCCCCACATGCATATGAATGACAAAATGTTAAAATAGATTGAAACTCAGATTCATTCACACAACGTCGGACAATCTGATCGGGACAAAATTTCCAAAGGTATGGGTCATCCCAAACATAAAACCTAGCATCCTTTCTAAGCTTATCACATTGATTCCTATTAAGTGTGCTAGGGGTATGTTTAGACACCAAAAAGTTCACCAAATCTGCGTACCAAGGCTCACTTACCTGGATAGACATTAATTGTTCATCGGGAAAGGTTTCAGAAATTGGCATTGCTTCCTCATGCACCATTCGGCTTAGGTGGTCAGCCACCACATTCTCCACGCCCTTCTTATCCCGAATCTCAATGTCAAACTCTTGTAGAAGCAACATCCATCGAATCAATCTAGGCTTGGCCTCCTTTTTCGTGAGCAAATATTTGAGAGCTGCATGATCAGTAAAAATAACAACTTTAGTACCAAGTAAGTAAGATCGGAACTTATCTAATGCAAAGACAACGGCAAGAAGTTCTTTCTCCGTAGTGGAGTAGTTCAACTGGGCATCGTTCAACATCCGTGAGGCATAGTAGATGACATGCGGCCTCTTGTCCTTTCTTTGTCCCAAAACAGCCCCTAAAGCATAATCGGACGCATCACACATAAGCTCGAACGGGAGGCTCCATTCCGGGGGAACAATAATGGGTGCCGTGGTCAACAACTCCTTGAGTTGGTTGAATGATGCCGTGCACTCCTTAGTGAATTCAAATGCCACGTCTTTTTGTAGGAGGCGGCAAAGAGGTTGTGCAACTTTTGAGAAATCTTTGATAAATCGCCTATAGAATCCTGCATGGCCAAGAAAAGAACGGACCTCTCTAACCGAAGTAGGAGAGGGTAAGTGACGTACAAGATCTATTTTAGACTTATCAACTTCAATCCCTTTTTCTGAGATGATATGACCCAAAACTATACCTTGTTTAACCATAAAATGACATTTTTCCCAATTCAAAACAAGGTTAGTTTCCATGCATCTTTTCAAGATTAAAGTGAGATTATGCAAACAAGCATCAAATGAGTCTCCAAACACACTAAAATCGTCCATAAATACTTCAATTATCTTTTCAACATAATCAGAGAAGATACTTACCATGCATCGTTGGAAAGTGGCCGGTGCATTGCATAAACCAAATGGCATACGACGATATGCGAAAGTACCAAATGGACAAGTAAAGGTGGTCTTTTCTTGATCATCCGGCGCTATGACAATTTGATTATAACCGGAATATCCATCAAGAAAGCAATAAAATTCATGACCGGCTAACCTTTCCAACATTTGGTCGAGGAATGGTAATGGAAAGTGATCCTTCCTTGTCATGGCATTTAACTTCCTGTAATCAATGCAAACACGCCAACCAGTCACAACACGAGTGGGGACAAGCTCTTGTTCTTCATTCTTCACCACTGTGACGCCAGACTTCTTTGGAACAACCTGCACAGGTGACACCCAACGACTATCAGAAATAGGATATATAACACCACAATCAAGTAATTTTATAACCTCCTTTTTCACTACTTCCATCATAGGTGGATTAAGGCGACGTTGAGCTTCACGAGATGGCTTGGCTTCCTCCTCCAAAAGGATGCGATGCATGCACGTGGTGGGACTAATGCCTTTGATATCCGCCAAAGTCCATCCAATGGCAGATTTGTGCTCTTTTAACACCCTTATCAACTTGTCTTCTTCTTGAGCCGTGAGTAAGTTTGAAATGATGACGGGTAGCGTTTGATCTTGGCCCAAGAACACATACTTCAAGTGACTAGGTAATGGCTTTAACTCAAGTGTAGGTGGCTGCACAGTTGATGGAAGTAACTTGTTAGTCAAAACCGAATCTAAAAGTGAGATTGGAGACTTACCAGAGTGGAAGGGCAATGACTCGAGGGCAGCGACCATTTCAAGTACTTCATCACAAGGGGGTACGGCAATATGGTCAGATTGCATGCCGTGGGTTGCCAAGACTCCCTCACACTTACTTCTTGTTCCTATGCCGTGGACTAAGGCTACCTCAAGTGCATCTTCGTTCATTTGATCCAAATGCACCTGTGCCAAAGAATCAACAATATCAATAGCAAAACAAGAATGGTCCTCAATTGGATGTTTAATGGTTTCAGAAAGATTAAAATGAATAATGTCCCCATCAAACTCCATGGTCATTGTTCCCGTATACACATCAATCTTTGTTCTTGCTGTTTTCATGAAGGGACGGCCTAGCAAGATTGGCAATGATGGAGCATGGCTTGAATCTCCATGTCTAAAACATAGAAATCTGCGGGAAAATAAGGTGATTGACCTGCACTAAAACATCCTCAAGGACTCCCTTGGGATAAGCGTTAGAACGATCGGCCAATTGAATTATAACGCCATCTTGTTTTAACTCACCAAGGTTCATTGATGCATAAATGGAATAAGGCATGACATTTATGGATGCACCTAAATCAAGCATGGCATGTTCAAAACGATTATGTCCAATCAAACAAGGAATCGTGAAACTACCGGGGTCTTTGCACTTGGTAGGTAGTTTACGTTGCAAAACAGCGGACACATTCTCGCTTACCTTCACTACCTCTTTGTTTGCCCTTCTTCTCTTTGTATTGCATAGGTCCTTGAGGAATTTAGCATACTTTGGAACCTGTTTGATTGCATCGAGAAGTGGTATGTTCACTTGCACCTTCCGGAACGTTTCAAGAATGTCCTTCTCGCTTTCTTCCTTTTTTTCTTGCATGAACCTGCGAGGAAAAGGTACATGGGCAGATTAGGACGTGAAGTACATGAATTTGAACTTAAATTACCTGATTTGGCCGAGTTAGGGTGATTGGGGGCCTGCGGGCATTGGGTTTTTCACTCTTCTCCGTGGGTGAGCTAGACATTTCCTTAGGTTGTGTCGTCTCTTCATCTACTTCCTGGGCAGATTTGGGATTGTTTGGCTCGGTCCCAACTTCTTTTCCACCCCTTAGGGTGATGGCCTTGGCGGATTCGAATCCTCCCTTTGGATTGACTGTGGTTGAGCTAGGAAGCTTTCCTTTATCTCTAATCTGTCCAAGGAACTCAGAAATCTGCCCTATATGTTTCTTCATATCCATCATCTCCTTCTCGTTATTTTCTATCCGGTTGTTTTGATTTTGCAACCCTTGCGAAATAGAGGTTAGTAATTGCATCGCTTGATTACTTTCCAAGGACGTACCTGAATGAGATGATGTCGAAGGTTGTTGGGATTGTTGGGGTGCATACGGCTTGGAATAAAACCAGGGGGGTTTGGCCTAAATCCGCTTTGTTGTTGACTTTGTTGGGGATCTCGCCATTTGAAATTCGGATGATCACGCCAACCGGGATTGTAAGTATTAGAAAACGGATCACCACGTGATTGGTATGGTTGCCATATCCCACGGCATTGAGTGTCTCCCACCCTCCATTCTCGATCAATTGTGGGCACGTGTCCGTAGGGTGTCCTTGCATGGAGCATACTCCACAAGAAGCTACGGTTTTGACTTTTGGACCTTCCACCACCTGAGAAAGCAACGTAGTAAGGTTAGCCATTTGATTTTGAAGTTCGGTTATGGCACTTACCTCATTGACTTGGTGTTGCCGTGGGGGGTCTCTTTGTCCAAGTCCTTCATATTGTTGTGCATTTAGAGCACGGTTTGCAATTAGGGTCTTGGCTGCCATAGGAGTTTTATCCACCAATGCACCTCCCGCCGAAGCATCGAGCATTTGCCTTCAATGGGAAGAAGGCCCTCATAGAAGTATTGAAGAAGAAGCTCCTCCTTCATTGATGTTGAGGACATGATGCAACAAGGGCTTTAAAACGCTCATAGTATGCCGGAAAAGATTCTCCTTGACTTTGTTGGATTCCGCTAATTTTCTTCCTCAAGAGAATGACTCTTGAAGTAGGGAAAAACTTCTCCAAGAACGCTCTCTTCATGCTTTCCCAAGAAGTCACTGTCCCGGGTGCCAATTCATAAAGCCAATCCTTAGCCTTTTCCACAAGAGAGAATGGAAAAGCTTTCATCTTCAAAATATTCCCATCAACATTAATGGGTGTCATGCTTGAGCATACAACTTCAAACTCCTTCAAATGCTTGTTTGGATCTTCCATGGACAGCCCATGGTACTTAGGAATATGATGCAGCAAGCTTGACTTCAATTCGAACTCATCGGTCTTGCCTAGAGCCGCCCTAGGATATTGAATACATAGGGGTGCGGCATTGTCCAATCCCGAAGCGGAAAGTTCTTGATTGTTCGGTTGTCTGCTTGCCATGTCTACTTCACCCTCTGTTCTCCTGGGTTTCTCTTCTTCAGATTCAGCAACGGACTCGGAGCTTTCACTTGATTCGCTAGGTTCTGGGTTCTTTCTCTTTCGTCTCAATTCTCGCTCGAAATCGGCGTCAAAGACCGAGATAGGTTCACGAATCGGATGAGAACTCCGAGTCATAAACTAGTACCTAAAACAAGAACAAAACAAGATTAAGAATCTAGAATAAAATAAAAACAAAAGAAAAATACAACAATCCAAGAGATTAGCAAAGTTGCTAATCCCCGGCAACGGCGCCAAAATTTGATGCGAGATTTATACGCACACAAATTAAACCCTCTTTTTGTCAATTGTAGTATAAGTATAAGTAGGGATCGTTCTAAACCGGGGATTAGGAGGGATTACTAAATCACTTGGAAACTGACTCAAAAATGTAAACAAACCCTTAAAACACTAAAACAAATCAAAAGACTCAAGGGAATAACAAAACACTTTATAAACACAAACTAAGACACTTTCTAACTAAATTAGGACCACTAAAGTAAAGGGGGATTGAGATTTTGACGAAAATAAATTAAATGCACAAATTGTAATTTAAAGGTATAGAATTTAAATATGAATGTGATGAAATATGGACTGAATTGCTAGCTAAGGGGTTCTTCTCCACACATGTTATACTTGCATACAAGATTGATTCTCATTTGTCTTTCGATAAATTATGAAATCAACACTCCGGATTATTAGGTCCGCTTAAATTAACCGTCAAGTTTTCCTTAAGTTAATGAATTGGATGGGTTTGCGCAACGCAATTCACAACATTCTCCAAAAGTCCTTTACGTGAACAGCACAATAAAGATACAATCAAGATCATTAAGTATTATGAAAACTATAAGTGTTGACGAGGCATTCGTTACTATGATGAGCATGAAAACTCGTGCCAAGAATTCATTTAACGCGATTGTTTAT